>NW_025533739.1:397500-407500 GCF_020615455.1 Coregonus clupeaformis | reverse complement strand
ACCAATTGTGCAAGTTCTCCCACTTAAAAAGATGAGAGAGGCCTGTAATTTTCATCATAGGTACACGTCAACTATGACAGACAAAATGAGAAAAAAAATTCCAGAAACTCACATTGTAGGATTTTTAATGAATTTATCTGCAAATTATGGTGGAAAATAAGTATTTGGTCAACTTCAAACAAGCAAGATTTCTGGCTCTCACAGACCTGTAATTTCTTCTTTAAGAGGCTCCTCTGTCCTCCACTCGTTACCTGTATTAATGGCACCTGTTTGAACTTGTTATCAGTATAAAAGACACCTGTCCACAACCTCAAACAGTCACACTCCAAACTCCACTATGGCCAAGACCAAAGAGCTGTCAAAGGACACCAGAAACAAAATTGTAGACCTGCACCAGGCTGGGAAGACTGAATCTGCAATAGGTAAGCAGCTTGGTTTGAAAACATCTACTGTGGGAGCAATTATTAAGAAATGGAAGACATACAAGACCACTGATAATCTCCCTCGGTCTGGGGCTCCACGCAAGATCTCACCCAGTGGGGTCAAAATGATCACAAGAACGGTGAGCAAAAATCCCAGAACCACACGGGGGGACCTAGTGAATGACCTGCAGAGAGCTGGGACCAAAGTAACAAGCCTACCATCAGTAACACACTGCGCCGCCAGGGACTCAAATCCTGCAGTGTCAGACGTGTCCCCCTGCTTAAGCCAGTACATGTCCAGGCCCGTCTGAAGTTTGCTAGAGTGCATTTGGATGATCCAGAAGAGGATTGGGAGAATGTCATATGGTCAGTTGAAACCAAAATATAACTTTTTGGTAAAAACTCAACTCGTTGTGTTTGGAGGACAAAGAATGCTGAGTTGCATCCAAAGAACACCATACCTACTGTGAAGCATGGGGGGTGGAAACATCATGCTTTGGGGCTGTTTTTCTGCAAAGGGACCAGGACGACTGATCCGTGTAAAGGAAAGAATGAATGGGGCCATGTATCGTGAGATTTTGAGTGAAAACCTCCTTCCATCAGCAAGGGCATTGAAGATGACACGTGGCTGGGTCTTTCAGCATGACAATGATCCCAAACACACCGCCCGGGCAACGAAGGAGTGGCTTCGTAAGAAGCATTTCAAGGTCCTGGAGTGGCCTAGCCAGTCTCCAGATCTCAATCCCATAGAAAATCTTTGGAGGGAGTTGAAAGTCTGTGTTGCCCAGTGACAGCCCCAAAACATCACTGCTCTAGAGGAGATCTGCATGGAGGAATGGGCCAAAATACCAGCAACAGTGTGTGAAAACCTTGTGAAGACTTACAGAAAACGTTAGACCTGTGTCATTGCCAACAAAGGGTATATAACAAAGTATTGAGAAACTTTTGTTATTGACCAAATACTTATTTTCCACCATCATTTGCAAATAAATTCATTAAAAATCCTACAATTAGATTTTCTGGATTTTTTTTTCTCATTTTGTCTGTCATAGTTGACGTGTACCTATGATGAAAATTACAGGCCTCTCTCATATTTTTAAGTGGGAGAACTTGCACAATTGGCGGCTGACTAAATACTTTTTTCCCCCACTGTATCATCTGGATAAGAGACATCTCCAGGGTATCTCCTTTAGAAAAATATATCATCTGGATAAGAGACATCTCCAGGGTATCTCCTTTAGAAAAATATATCATCTGGATAAGAGACATCTCCAGGGTATCTCCTTTAGAAATATATATCATCTGGATAAGAGACATATCCAGGGTATCTCCTTTAGAAATATATATCATCTGGATAAGAGACATCTCCAGGGTATCTCCTTTAGAAAAACATATCATCTGGATAAGAGACATATCCAGGGTATCTCCTTTAGAAATATATATCATCTGGATAAGAGACATCTCCAGGGTATCTCCTTTAGAAAAATATATCATCTGGATAAGAGACATCTCCAGGGTATCTCCTATATAAATATATATCATCTGGATAAGAGACACAGAAGTCTCATATCACCCAGCTACTCCTAGACTTCCCATGACTAACATGACATCTTAATGTCATATTATGATGGATCGTTAAATCCATTGTGGTTTGGAACATTTTGTAATATGACACTGATCTCATCTCACTGTGTAGCATTATAAATACATGGACAGCCTTGTTGGCAGCATGTTGTGAATCAGCTTCAAGTGCCTGTGTTCCCTGTTGTCTCGCAAGCCAATCTTTGCCTGGCAACCCACGCTCCTTTGCTCCGGACAAACGCTAGGCCACGCCTACAGACAGTAGTAGTCCCGTGTAGCTCAGTTGGTAGAGCATGGCGTTTGCAACGCCAGGGTTGTGGGTTCGATTCCCACGGGGGGACAGTATGAAAATGTATGCACTAACTGTAAGTCGCACTGGATAAGAGCGTCTGCTAAATGACGTAAATGTAAAAATTTTAGTTTCTTCTCCTCAATGAGTCTGGATCTGAGTACCCTTCACCGAATGCCAACACATTCGGGACCGTCTGACTGGTCCAGAAACCGATGGGTTGGACCAGAGCCAGAACACGCGTTGGTAAAGCGACGGTTTGACATTTTTTATTGGCTTTGACACTAGGATTGGTTACAGATGATCCAATCGCTGATTACTTTGTTTTGTACAATTTCTCCTGCACCTTGTCACCACAAAAGACTTCAACCATGACAGTCTCAGACTAAAGTATGTAGAGAATGACAGAGCAGAGGAAGAATTTAGTGTGAGTCGTCAGGATAGGCCAACCTTGCCTCTCAAATCGAACTAAAAACATCAGCTCATGCCTTGTTCATTTGTCATTATGACTATCTGTGGTTCTATGACAAGTATTAGTGAGTTATGACTGTTATATGACAGGTATTAGTGAGTTATGACTGTTCTATGACGGGTATTAGTGAGTTATGACTGTTCTATGACAGGTTTTAGTGAGTTATGACTGTTATATGACAAGTATTAGTGAGTTATGACTGTTATATGACAAGTATTATTGAGTTATGACTGTTATATGACAGGTATTAGTGAGTTATGACTGTTCTATGACAGGTATTAGTGAGTTATGACTGTTATATGACAAGTATTAGTGAGCTATGACTATTCTACGACAGATATTAGTGAGTTATGACTGTTCTATGACAGGTATCAGTGAGTTATGACTGTTCTATGACAAGTATTAGTGAGTTATGACTGTTATATGACAGGTATTAGTGAGTTATGACTGTTCTATGACAGGTATTAGTGAGTTATGACTGTTATATGACAAGTATTAGTGAGTTATGACTATTCTACGACAGATATTAGTGAGTTATGACTGTTCTATGACAGGTATCAGTGAGTTATGACTGTTCTATTACCCTCTTATCAACCTGATATCACCTGGCCTTCACCTGGAACCATGGCTGTGTCGCAGATGATACCCTATTCTCTGTGCATTGATATGAGACAGGGATACACTACGACACCACCACAGCAGACACTGATATGAGACAGTTAACACTACGACACCACCACAGCAGATGCTGGTAGGAGACAGCGATACAGATCTTTATCCTGTATCTGCTTTGGGATCTGAATTAAGCCCCGACCACGCAAAGGGGAGTACACAGGCTGCATCCCACATGGCATCCTACCCAGCCTAAGCACGTAACGTTCTGAGCACCGTGTGTTTTTTTAGAGCGCGGTTGTCCTATGTTTGTTTTGCATGCAACCTTCCCAAAATGTTCTGGGAATGGTGTAGGATAGTCGATTGGCCTTGGAAGATTCTCAGCACATTTAAGGGAACTTGACAAAATAACGTTATTTTCTTGGTATTTCATTACTTTAACAGATTGTTTCCTAAAAGTTCAAACAAGGTAAAATTGTATTACGTTTTTTTAGTGATGTTCTAGGAACGTTCTCCAACTGGTTTGACTTTGGGAATGTTCTCAAATAGTTCGGTGAACGTTAAGAAACAACGTTCTTCTGTGGGAATGTCAGTACTTCAGCGTCACATTTCCTATTTAAAGTGAAACTTAAATCCGTTTTACCTCATTTCTACCAGCATGTTAAATGTGCCACCAGATGGAGAGAAAAAACTCTAGACCACCTTTACTCCACACACAGAGTGTAGTGTTAACTGTACAAAGCTCTCCCTCGCCCTCCATTTGGCAAATCTTACCATAATTATATCCTCCTGATTCCTGCTTACAAGCAAAAACTAAAGCAGGAAGCACCAGTGACTCGGTCAATAAAAAAGTGTTCGGATGAAGCACAGCCACGAGCTGCCCAGTGACACGAGCCTACCAGACAAGCAAAATTACTTCTCTGCTCGCTTCGAGGCAAGCAACACTGAAGCATGCATGAGAGCACCAGCTGTGATCACGCTCTCCGTAGCCGATATGAGTAAGACCTTTAAACAGGTCAACATTCACAAGGCCGCAGGGCCAGACGGATTACCAGAACGTGTACTCCGAGCATGCGCAGACCAACTGGCAAGTGTCTTCACTGACCTTTTCAACCTCTCCCTGACTGAGTCTGTAATACCAACATGTTTCAAGCAGACCACCATAGTCCCTGTGGCCAAGAACACTACGGTAACCTGCCTAAATAACTACCGACCCGTAGCACTGACGTCTGTAGACATTAAGTGCTTTGAAAGGCTGGTGATGGCTCACATCAACACCATTATCCCAGAAACCCTAGACCCACTCCAATTTGCATACCGCCCCAACATATCCACAGACGATGCAATCTCTATTGTGCTCCACACTGCCCTTTCACACCTGGACAAAAGGAACACCTTCGTAAGAATGATTTTCATTGACTACAGGTCAGCGTTCAACACCATAGTGCCCTCAAAGCTCATCACTAAGCTAAGGACCCTGGGACTAAACACCTCCCCTCTGCAACTGGATCCTGGACTTCCTGACGGGCCGCCCCCAGGTGGTAAGGGTAGGTAACAACACATCCGCCACGCTGATCCCCAACACGGGGGCCCCTCAGGGGTGCGTGCTCAGTCCCCTCCTGTACTCCCTGTTCACCCATGACTGCATGGCCAGGCACGACTCCAACACCTTCATTAAGTTTGCCGATGACACAACAGTGGTAGGCCTGATCACCAACAGCGACGAGACAGCCTATAGGGAGGAGGTCAGAGACCTGGCCGTGTGGTGCCAGGACAACAATCTCTCCCTCAACGTGATCAAGACAAAGGAGATTATTGTGGACTACAGGAAAAAGAAGAGGTCTGAGCACGCCCCCATTCTCATCGACGGGGCTGTAGTGGAACAGGTTGAGAGCTTCAAGTTCCTTGGTGTCCACATCACCAACGAACTATCATGGTCCAAACACACCAAGACAGTCGTGAAGAGGGCACGACAAAACCTATTCCCCTAAGGAGACTGAAAAAGATTTTGCATGGGTCCTCAGATCCTCAAAAGGTTCTACAGCTGCACCATCGAGAGCATCCTGACTGGTTGCATCACTGCCTGGTATGGCAACTGCTCGGCCTCCGACCACAAGGCACTACAGAGGGTAGTGCGTACGGCCCAGTACATCACTGGGGCCAAGCTTCCTGCCATCCAGGACCTCTATACCAGGCGGTGTCAGAGGAAGGCCCTAAAAATTCATAAGACTCCTGAACATCTAATCAAATGGCTACCCAGACTATTTGCATTGTCACCCCTACCCCTCTTTTACGCTGCTGCTACTCTCTGTTTATTATCTATGCATAGTCACTTTAATAACTCTACCTACATGTACATATTACCTCAATTACCTTGACTAACCGGTGCACCCCGCACACTGACTCGGTACCGGTACCCCCTGTATATAGCCTCGCTATTGTTATTTTTACTGCTGCTCTTTAATTTGTTCTTTGTTACTTTTATTTTCGTATTAATTTTTTTCTTTAATTTTCTATTGGTATTTTTTCTTAAAATTGCATTGTTGGTTAAAGCGTTTCACTGCCTACACCTGTTATATTCGGCGCATGTGAATAAATAACATTTGATTTGATTTGATTTGATTTAAAAGTCATGTTCTCAGAACGTTCAGTAACAACGTTCCTCTGTGGGAATTTCAGTACTTCAGCATTACGTTTTTCTGCAGGTTTCCTCATAGTCCTGTTTAAAGTCCTGTTCTCAGAACATTAAGAAAATATGGGTAATGTTCAAAGAACGTTTTTAAGAATGTTATTTAAAAACATATACGTTCTCAGCGTCAACAGAACTCTCTCTCTATCCTCCATCTTGTTAAGTGTGTTCGGGTATGTTGGCCGCGTCCGCTAATCGGTCACACCTGATCTTAATGAGTGCTTGTGTTCTTTAAAATGGGGTCCGCTTGAAGAGACTAAAATGAACAGCTTTGTATGAGTTCAAAAAAACAATGCATGCTAGCTCCATCCTGGTGGCGCAGTGGACTAATTCCATGGATAGAGAACAGAAGATCGATAGGTTTGAATCTCACTGATGCCGTACCACAATAAAAAATAATAATAATAATCAAATCAAATGTTATTTGTCACATGCGCAGAATACAACAGGTGTAGACCTTACAGTGAAATGCTTTCTTACAAGCTCTTAAACAACAACGCAGTTTAAAGAAAACAAGTAAAACAAGAAAAATAAGTGTTAAGTAAAATAAGTGTTAAGTAAAATAAGTGTTATGTAAAAAAAAAAAAAAGGATAAGTAAAACATTCCTAAGCAAATTCATTTCCATGTGTCCTATCTGTGCTTGGAGTTCAAAACAGTTAACCAAAGCTACCACTAACTCCACAGAGAGAGAGAGAGTCCATCACACCACAACACATCACCTCATATCAGAAATGAAGTGTGATTTGGAAGAGCAGCTACTTCACTGCTTGGAGCAGTGTTTTACAGTAGTGGTGGTGGGAGCCCCCTCTCTACTCCCATCTATCTACTGGAGCAGTGTTTTACAGTAGTGGTGGTGGGAGCCCCCTCTCTACTCCCATCTATCTACTGGAGCAGTGTTTTACAGTAGTGGTGGTGGGAGCCCCCTCTCTACTCCCATCTATCTACTGGAGCAGTGTTTTACAGTAGTGGTGGTGGGAGCCCCCTCTCTACTCCCATCTATCTACTGGAGCAGTGTTTTACAGTAGTGGTGGTGGGAGCCCCCTCTCTACTCCCATCTATCTACTGGAGCAGTGTTTTACAGTAGTGATGGTGGGAGCCCCTCTCTACTCCCATCTATCTACTGGAGCAGTGTTTTACAGTAGTGGTGGTGGGAGCCCCCTCTCTACTCCCATCTATCTACTGGAGCAGTGTTTTACAGTAGTGGTGGTGGGAGCCCCCTCTCTACTCCCATCTATCTACTGGAGCAGTGTTTTACAGTAGTAATACTCCCATCTATCTACTGGAGCAGTGTTTTACAGTAGTGGTGGTGGGAACCCCCTCTCTACTCCCATCTATCTACTGGAGCAGTGTTTTACAGTAGTGGTGGTGGGAGCCCCCCTCTCTACTCCCATCTATCTACTGGAGCAGTGTTTTACAGTAGTGGTGGTGGGAGCCCCCCTCTCTACTCCCATCTATCTACTGGAGCAGTGTTTTACAGTAGTGGTGGTGGGAGCCCCCTCTCTACTCCCATCTATCTACTGGAGCAGTGTTTTACAGTAGTGGTGGTGGGAGCCCCCTCTCTACTCCCATCTATCTACTGGAGCAGTGTTTTACAGTAGTGATGGTGGGAGCCCCCTCTCTACTCCCATCTATCTACTGGAGCAGTGTTTTACAGTAGTGGTGGTGGGAGCCCCCTCTCTACTCCCATCTATCTACTGGAGCAGTGTTTTACAGTAGTGGTGGTGGGAGCCCCCTCTCTACTCCCATCTATCTACTGGAGCAGTGTTTTACAGTAGTGGTGGTGGGAGCCCCCTCTCTACTCCCATCTATCTACTGGAGCAGTGTTTTACAGTAGTGGTGGTGGGAGCCCCCTCTCTACTCCCATCTATCTACTGGAGCAGTGTTTTACAGTAGTGGTGGTGGGAGCCCCCTCTCTACTCCCATCTATCTACTGGAGCAGTGTTTTACAGTAGTGGTGGTGGGAGCCCCCTCTCTACTCCCATCTATCTACTGGAGCAGTGTTTTACAGTAGTGATGGTGGGAGCCCCCTCTCTACTCCCATCTATCTACTGGAGCAGTGTTTTACAGTAGTGGTGGTGGGAGCCCCCTCTCTACTCCCATCTATCTACTGGAGCAGTGTTTTACAGTAGTGGTGGTGGGAGCCCCCTCTCTACTCCCATCTATCTACTGGAGCAGTGTTTTACAGTAGTAATACTCCCATCTATCTACTGGAGCAGTGTTTTACAGTAGTGGTGGTGGGAACCCCCTCTCTACTCCCATCTATCTACTGGAGCAGTGTTTTACAGTAGTGGTGGTGGGAGCCCCCTCTCTACTCCCATCTATCTACTGGAGCAGTGTTTTACAGTAGTGGTGGTGGGAGCCCCCTCTCTACTCCCATCTATCTACTGGAGCAGTGTTTTACAGTAGTGGTGGTGGGAGCCCCCTCTCTACTCCCATCTATCTACTGGAGCAGTGTTTTACAGTAGTGGTGGTGGGAGCCCCCTCTCTACTCCCATCTATCTACTGGAGCAGTGTTTTACAGTAGTGATGGTGGGAGCCCCTCTCTACTCCCATCTATCTACTGGAGCAGTGTTTTACAGTAGTGGTGGTGGGAGCCCCCTCTCTACTCCCATCTATCTACTGGAGCAGTGTTTTACAGTAGTGGTGGTGGGAGCCCCCTCTCTATTCCCATCTATCTACTGGAGCAGTGTTTTACAGTAGTGGTGGTGGGAGCCCCCTCTCTACTCCCATCTATCTACTGGAGCAGTGTTTTACAGTAGTGGTGGTGGGAGCTCCCTCTCTACTCCCATCTATCTACTGGAGCAGTGTTTTACAGTAGTGGTGGTGGGAGCCCCCTCTCTACTCCCATCTATCTACTGGAGCAGTGTTTTACAGTAGTGATACTCCCATCTATCTACTGGAGCAGTGTTTTACAGTAGTGATACTCCCATCTATCTACTGGAGCAGTGTTTTACAGTAGTGGTGGTGGGAGCCCCCTCTCTACTCCCATCTATCTACTGGAGCAGTGTTTTACAGTAGTGATGGTGGGAGCCCCCTCTCTACTCCCATCTATCTACTGGAGCAGTGTTTTACAGTAGTGATGGTGGGAGCCCCCTCTCTACTCCCATCTATCTACTGGAGCAGTGTTTTACAGTAGTGGTGGTGGGAGCCCCCTCTCTACTCCCATCTATCTACTGGAGCAGTGTTTTACAGTAGTGATACTCCCATCTATCTACTGGAGCAGTGTTTTACAGTAGTGGTGGTGGGAGCCCCCTCTCTACTCCCATCTATCTACTGGAGCAGTGTTTTACAGTGGTGGTGGTGGGAGCCCCCTCTCTACTCCCATCTATCTACTGGAGCAGTGTTTTACAGTAGTGGTGGTGGGAGACCCCTCTCTACTCCCATCTATCTACTGGAGCAGTGTTTTACAGTAGTGGTGGTGGGAGCCCCCTCTACTCCCATCTATCTACTGGAGCAGTGTTTTACAGTAGTGGTGGTGGGAGCCCCCTCTCTACTCCCATCTATCTACTGGAGCAGTGTTTTACAGTAGTGGTGGTGGGAGACCCCTCTCTACTCCCATCTATCTACTGGAGCAGTGTTTTACAGTAGTGGTGGTGGGAGCCCCCTCTCTACTCCCATCTATCTACTGGAGCAGTGTTTTACAGTAGTGGTGGTGGGAGCCCCCCTCTCTACTCCCATCTATCTACTGGAGCAGTGTTTTACAGTAGTGGTGGTGGGAGCCCCTCTCTACTCCCATCTATCTACTGGAGCCAGTGTTTTACAGTAGTGGTGGTGGGAGACCCCTCTCTACTCCCATCTATCTACTGGAGCAGTGTTTTACAGTAGTGATGGTGGGAGCCCCCTCTCTACTCCCATCTATCTACTGGAGCAGTGTTTTACAGTAGTGATGGTGGGAGACCCCTCTCTACTCCCATCTATCTACTGGAGCAGTGTT
>NW_025533739.1:375000-392500 GCF_020615455.1 Coregonus clupeaformis | reverse complement strand
CGCTCTCCTCTCCCATGCTGTGTGCTCCATCTCTCCCCTCCCTATCTCCATCCCTCCATCTCTCCCCTCCCTATCTCCATCCCTCCATCTCTCCCCTCCATATCTCCATCCCTCCATCTCTCTCCTCTCCCATGCTGTGTGCTCCATCTCTCCCCTCCCTATCTCCATCCCTCCATCTCTCTCCTCTCCCCATGCTGTGTGCTCCATCTCTCCCTCCCTATCTCCATCCCTCCATCTCTCTCCTCTCCCCATGCTGTGTGCTCCATCTCTCCCCTCCTATCTCCATCCCTCCATCTCTCTCCTCTCCCCATGCTGTGTGCTCCATCTCTCCCCTCCCTATCTCCATCCCTCCATCTCTCTCCTCTCCCCATGCTGTGTGCTCCATCTCTCCCCTTCCCTATCTCCATCCCTCCATCTCTCTCCTCTCCCCCATGCTGTGTGCTCCATCTCTCCCCTCCCTATCTCCATCCCTCCATCTCTCTCCTCTCCCCATGCTGTGTGCTCCATCTCTCCCTCCCTGTCTCCATCCCTCCATCTCTCTCCTCTCCCATGCTGTGTGCTCCATCTCTCCCCTCCCTATCTCCATCCCTCCATCTCTCCCCTCCCTATCTCCATCCCTCCATCTCTCTCCTCTCCCCATGCTGTGTGCTCCATCTCTCCCCTCCCTATCTCCATCCCTCCATCTCTCCTCCTCTCCCCATGCTGTGTGCTCCATCTCTCCCCTCCCTATCTCCATCCCTCCATCTCTCTCCTCTCCCCATGCTGTGTGCTCCATCTCTCCCTCCCTATCTCCATCCCTCCATCTCTCCTCCCTATCCCCATCCCTCCATCTCTCCCTCCCTATCTCCATCCCTCCATCTCTCTCCTCTCACCATGCTGTGTGCTCCATCTCTCCCCTCCCTATCTCCATCCCTCCATCTCTCCCCTCCCTATCTCCATCCCTCCATCTCTCTCCTCTCCCCATGCTGTGTGCTCCATCTCTCCCCTCCCTATCTCCATCCCTCCATCTCTCTCCTCTCCCCATGCTGTGTGCTCCATCTCTCCCCTCCCTATCTCCATCCCTCCATCTCTCCCTCCCTATCTCCATCCCTCCATCTCTCTCCTCTCCCCATGCTGTGTGCTCCATCTCTCCCCTCCCTATCTCCATCCCTCCATCTCTCCTCCCTATCTCCATCCCTCCATCTCTCTCCTCTCCCCATTCTGTGTGCTCCATCTCTCCCCTCCCTATCTCCATCCCTCCATCTCTCCCTCCCTATCTCCATCCCTCCATCTCTCTCCTCTCCCCATGCTGTGTGCTCCATCTCTCCCCTCCCTATCTCCATCCCTCCATCTCTCCCCTCACTATCTCCATCCCTCCATCTCTCCCCTCCCTATCTCCATCCCTCCATCTCTCCCCTCCCTATCTCCATCCCTCCATCTCTCTCCTCTCCCCATGCTGTGTGCTCCATCTCTCCCCTCCCTATCTCCATCCCTCCATCTCTCCCCTCCCTATCTCCATCCCTCCATCTCTCCCCTCCCTATCTCCATCCCTCCATCTCTCTCCTCTCCCCATGCTGTGTGCTCCATCTCTCCCCTCCCTATCTCCATCCCTCCATCTCTCTCCTCTCCCCATGCTGTGTGCTCCATCTCTCCCCTCCCTATCTCCATCCCTCCATCTCTCTCCTCTCTCCCATGCTGTGTGCTCCATCTCTCCCCTCCCTATCTCCATCCCTCCATCTCTCTCCTCTCCCCATGCTGTGTGCTCCATCTCTCCCCTCCCTATCTCCATCCCTCCATCTCTCTCCTCTCCCCATGCTGTGTGCTCCATCTCTCCCCTCCCTATCTCCATCCCTCCATCTCTCCCTCCCCTATCTCCATCCCTCCATCTCTCTCTCCTCTCCCATGCTGTGTGCTCCATCTCTCCCCCTCCTATCTCCATCCCTCCATCTCTCTCCTCTCCCCATGCTGTGTGCTCCATCTCTCCCCTCCCTATCTCCATCCCTCCATCTCTCTCCTCTCCCCATGCTGTGTGCTCCATCTCTCCCCTCCCTATCTCCATCCCTCCATCTCTCTCCTCTCCCATGCTGTGTGCTCCATCTCTCCCTCCCTATCTCCATCCCTCCATCTCTCTCCTCTCCCCATGCTGTGTGCTCCATCTCTCCCCTCCCTATCTCCATCCCTCCATCTCTCCCCTCCCTATCTCCATCCCTCCATCTCTCTCCTCTCCCCAAGCTGTGTGCTCCATCTCTCCCCTCCCTATCTCCATCCCTCCATCTCTCCCCTCCCTATCTCCATCCCTCCATCTCTCCCCTCTCCCATGCTGTGTGCTCCATCTCTCCCCTCCCTATCTCCATCCCTCCATCTCTCCCCTCTCCCATGCTGTGTGCTCCATCTCTCCCATCCCTATCTCCATCCCTCCATCTCTCTCCTCTCCCATGCTGTGTGCTCCATCTCTCCCCTCCCTATCTCCATCTCTCCATCTCTCTCCTCTCCCCATGCTGTGTGCTCCATCTCTCCCCTCCCTATCTCCATCCCTCCATCTCTCTCCTCTCCCATGCTGTGTGCTCCATCTCTCCCCTCCCTATCTCCATCTCTCCATCTCTCTCTTCTCCCCATGCTGTGTGCTCCATCTCTCCCCTCCACCCCCTGCCTACGTTTGTTTACGGAAGATGTGTTTATATTTGTCCCCTTGCTGCCTCAGCTCAGCCCACCGCCTTCCACTGGACCCTGGTGCCCTCCCTCTGACCACTCCCTTCCCACCCTCCCTCTGACCACTCCCTTCCCTCCCTCCCTCTGACCACTCACTTCCCTCCCTCCCTCTGACCACTCACTTCCCTCCCTCCCTCTGACCACTCCCTTCCCTCCCTCCCTCTGACCACTCACTTCCCTCCCTCCCTCTGACCACTCACTTCCCTCCCTCCCTCTGACCACTCACTTCCCTCCTCCCTCTGACCACTCCCTTCCCTCCCTCCCTCTGACCACTCACTTCCCTCCCTCCCTCTGACCACTCCCTTCCCTCCCTCCCTCTGACCACTCACTTCCCTCCCTCCCTCTGACCACTCACTTCCCTCCCTCCCTCTGACCACTCACTTCCCTCCCTCCCTCTGACCACTCCCTTCCCTCCCTCCCTCTGACCACTCACTTCCCTCCCTCCCTCTGACCACTCACTTCCCTCCCTCCCTCTGACCACTCACTTCCCTCCCTCCCTCTGACCACTCCCTTCCCTCCCTCCCTCTGACCACTCCCTTCCCTCCCTCCCTCTGACCACTCACTTCCCTCCCTCCCTCTGACCACTCCCTTCCCTCCCTCCCTCTGACCACTTCCCTCCCTCCCTCTGACCACTCACTTCCCTCCCTCCCTCTGACCACTCACTTCCCTCCCTCCCTCTGACCACTCCCTTCCCTCCCTCCCTCTGACCACTCACTTCCCTCCCTCCCTCTGACCACTTCCCTCCCTCCCTCTGACCACTCACTTCCCTCCCTCCCTCTGACCACTTCCCTCCCTCCCTCTGACCACTCCCTTCCCTCCCTCCCTCTGACCACTTCCCTCCCTCCCTCTGACCACTCACTTCCCTCCCTCCCTCTGACCACTTCCCTCCCTCCCTCTGACCACTCCCTTCCCTCCCTCCCTCTGACCACTTCCCTCCCTCCCTCTGACCACTCCCCTTCCCTCCTCCCTCTGACCACTCACTTCCCTCCCTCCCTCTGACCACTCACTTCCCTCCCTCCCTCTGACCACTCACTTCCCTCCCTCCCTCTGACCACTCACTTCCCTCCCTCCCTCTGACCACTCCCTTCCCTCCCTCCCTCTGACCACTCCCTTCCCTCCCTCCCTCTGACCACTTCCCTCCCTCCCTCTGACCACTCACTTCCCTCCCTCCCTCTGACCACTTCCCTCCCTCCCTCTGACCACTCCCTTCCCTCCCTCCCTCTGACCACTCCCTCCCTCCTCCCTCTGACCACTCCCTTCCCTCCCTCCCTCTGACCACTCACTTCCCTCCCTCCCTCTGACCACTCACTTCCCTCCCTCCCTCTGACCACTCACTTCCCTCCCTCCCTCTGACCACTTCCCTCCCTCCTCTGACCACTCCCTTCCCTCCTCCCTCTGACCACTTCCCTCCCTCCCTCTGACCACTCCCTTCCCTCCCTCCCTCTGACCACTCACTTCCCTCCCTCCCTCTGACCACTCACTTCCCTCCCTCCCTCTGACCACTCCCTTCCCTCCCTCCCTCTGACCACTTCCCTCCCTCCCTCTGACCACTCCCTTCCCTCCCTCCCTCTGACCACTCACTTCCCTCCCTCCCTCTGACCACTCACTTCCCTCCCTCCCTCTGACCACTCACTTCCCTCCCTCCCTCTGACCACTCCCCTTCCCTCCCTCCCTCTGACCACTCACTTCCCTCCCTCCCTCTGACCACTCCCTTCCCTCCCTCCCTCTGACCACTCCCTTCCCTCCCTCCCTCTGACCACTCACTTCCCTCCCTCCCTCTGACCACTCACTTCCCTCCCTCTGACCACTCACTTCCCTCCCTCTGACCACTCACTTCCCTCCCTCTGACCACTCCCTTCCCTCCCTCCCTCTGACCACTCACTTCCCTCCCTCCCTCTGACCACTCCCTTCCCTCCCTCCCTCTGACCACTCCCTTCCCTCCCTCCCTCTGACCACTCACTTCCCTCCTCCCTCTGACCACTCACTTCCCTCCCTCCTCTGACCACTCACTTCCCTCCCTCCCTCTGACCACTCCCTTCCCTCCCTCCCTCTGACCACTCCCTTCCCTCCCTCCCTCTGACCACTCCCTTCCCTCCCTCCCTCTGACCACTCACTTCCCTCCCTCCCTCTGACCACTCCCTTCCCTCCCTCCCCTGACCACTCCCTTCCCTCCCTCCCTCTGACCACTTCCCTCCCTCCCTCTGACCACTCACTTCCCTCCCTCCCTCTGACCACTCACTTCCCTCCCTCCCTCTGACCACTCACTTCCCTCCCTCCCTCTGACCACTCACTTCCCTCCCTCCCTCTGACCACTCACTTCCCTCCCTCCCTCTGACCACTCCCTTCCCTCCCTCCCTCTGACCACTCCCTTCCCTCCCTCCCTCTGACCACTCACTTCCCTCCCTCTGACCACTCACTTCCCTCCCTCCCTCTGACCACTCCCTTCCCTCCCTCCCTCTGACCACTCCCTTCCCTCCCTCCCTCTGACCACTCACTTCCCTCCCTCTGACCACTCACTTCCCTCCCTCCCTCTGACCACTCCCTTCCCTCCCTCCCTCTGACCACTCCCTTCCCTCCCTCCCCCTGACCACTCCCTTCCCTCCCTCCCTCTGACCACTTCCCTCCCTCCCTCTGACCACTCACTTCCCTCCCTCCCTCTGACCACTCCCTTCCCTCCCTCCCTCTGACCACTCACTTCCCTCCCTCTGACCACTCACTTCCCTCCCTCCCTCTGACCACTCACTTCCCTCCCTCTGACCACTCACTTCCCTCCCTCCCTCTGACCACTCACTTCCCTCCCTCCCTCTGACCACTTCCCTCCCTCCCTCTGACCACTCACTTCCCTCCCTCCCTCTGACCACTCACTTCCCTCCCTCCCTCTGACCACTCACTTCCCTCCCTCCCTCTGACCACTCACTTCCCTTCCCTCCCTCTGACCACTTCCCTCCCTCCCTCTGACCACTCCCTTCCCTCCCTCCCTCTGACCACTCCTTCCCTCCCTCCCTCTGACCACTCCCTTCCCTCCCTCCCTCTGACCACTCCCTTCCCTCCCTCCCTCTGACCACTCCCTTCCCTCCCTCCCTCTGACCACTCCCTTCCCTCCCTCCCTCTGACCACTCCCTTCCCTCCCTCCCTCTGACCACTCACTTCCCATCCTCACCAAAGGGTCCTTGCCGGACTGCAGCACGGTACCTTTAGTGATGCTGTAGTGGTGACGCTCTACTGATCCACAGGGCTCTCCACAAGGCCTCTCTCTATCTCCTGCCGCGCTAACGCTCTGTCAGACCCACTACAGCTCTGTCAGACCCACTACAGCTCTGTCAGACCCACTACAGCTCTGTTAGACCCACTACAGCTCTGTCAGATACACCACAGCTCTGTCAGACACACCACAGCTCTGTCAGACCCACTACAGCTCTGTCAGACACACCACAGCTCTGTCAGACCCACTACAGCTCTGTCAGACCCACTACAGCTCTGTCAGACACACCACAGCTCTGTCAGACCCACTACAGCTCTGTCAGACACACTACAGCTCTGTCAGATACACCACAGCTCTGTTAGACCCACTACAGCTCTGTCAGACCCACTACAGCTCTGTCAGACACACCACAGCTCTGTCAGACCCACTACAGCTCTGTCAGACCCACTACAGCTCTGTCAGACCCACCACAGCTCTGTCAGACACACCACAGCTCTGTCAGACCCACTACAGCTCTGTCAGACACACTACAGCTCTGTCAGATACACCACAGCTCTGTCAGACACACTACAGCTCTGTCAGATACACTACAGCTCTGTCAGACCCACCACAGCTCTGTCAGATACACTACAGCTCTGTCAGACCCACTACAGCTCTGTCAGACACACTACAGCTCTGTCAGATACACCACAGCTCTGTCAGACACACTACAGCTCTGTCAGATACACTACAGCTCTGTCAGACCCACCACAGCTCTGTCAGACACACTACAGCTCTGTCAGATACACCACAGCTCTGTCAGACACACTACAGCTCTGTCAGATACACTACAGCTCTGTCAGACCCACCACAGCTCTGTCAGATACACCACAGCTCTGTCAGATACACCACAGCTCTGTCAGATACACCACAGCTCTGTCAGATACACTACAGCTCTGTCAGACCCACCACAGCTCTGTCAGACCCACCACAGCTCTGTCAGACCCACCACAGCTCTGTCAGATACACCACAGCTCTGTCAGATACACCACAGCTCTGTCAGATACACTACAGCTCTGTCAGACCCACCACAGCTCTGTCAGATACACTACAGCTCTGTCAGACCCACTACAGCTCTGTCAGACCCACCACAGCTCTGTCAGATACACTACAGCTCTGTCAGATACACCACAGCTCTGTCAGATACACCACAGCTCTGTCAGATACACTACAGCTCTGTCAGACCCACTACAGCTCTGTTAGACCCACTACAGCTCTGTCAGACACACATTCTCTTTCCCATACACAGAGACGTACACATTCTCTCTTTTAGTCTCTGGCGCTCTTTCATTCTCTTTCTCTCTAAAAACACTCCTTTCTCCAAGCCTCTCCCTCCACAGGCCTATCTCTGTCCGTCAACATTTTTCTAGTTATACTCTCTGTCTGTCAACATTTTCTTGTTATACTTGATGTCTGTCAACATTTCCAGTTATAGTCTCTGTCTGTCAACATTTCTAGTTATACTCCCTGTCTGTCAACATTTATAGTCATACTCCCTGTCTGTCAGGGAGCCCACCCCTGCGAGGAGTGTGAGGAGAGCTTTTGCCCGTGCCGAGCACAGCTAGAAGCCCACAAGAACCGGGCACACACACCAAGGGGCGTTACGCCTGCCCTACCTGTGGCAAGAGCTTTGGCCGAGAGAGCAACCGGAAGGCCCATTAGCAGAGCAGTCACCCGGAGGAGGAGGAGAAAGAGGCAGCGGGCCACAGCAAGAGATAATTCAGAATGGGGAAAGGGGGGTTTCTGTAAAGGGATTGGGGAGGGGGACGAAGAATCAGAGAGGGATTTTAAAAGAATTAGAATTCGGTCAAGGGTTTTTGTTGGTTTTGAGGTTGTGCGTGAAATTTAGATCATGAGTTTGGAGTGTTTTTTTAGAATGTGAGAAAGACGGGTGAGGAATTTCTTGCAGGATTTTTTAACAGGTGAGCTGAGATTGTTCCCACTGATTGTTCAGCATTTGCCATTTTTTGGGGGTTGTGTTAGGATGTTCAAGGCACACATCACGCTTGGAATGACTGACTTACTAACCAAAAGATGTTAAGCCGTTGTTAAACCCATCTGTCACGCACCTGTGTCTTATCTGGGCTAAGAACAACAGCAATTAAATCAAATCAAATCAAATCAAATTTTATGGGTCACATGCGCCGAATACAACAAGTGCAGACATTACAGTGAAATGCTTACTTACAGCCCTTAACCAACAGTGCGTTTATTTTAAACAAAAAAAGTAAGAATAAAACAACAACAAAAAAAAAAAGTGTTGAGAAAAACAAAGAGCAGAAGTAAAATAAAGTGACAGTAGGGAGGCTATATATACAGGGGGGTAACGGTGCAGAGTCAATGTGCGGGGGCACCGGCTAGTTGAGGTAGTTGAGGTGATATGTACATGTGGGTAGAGTTAAAGTGACTATGCATAAATACTTAACAGAGTAGCAGCAGCGTAAAAGGATGGGGTGGGGGGCAGTGCAAATAGTCCGGGTAGCCATGATTAGCTGTTCAGGAGTCTTATGGCTTGTGGGTAGAAGCTGTTGAGAAGTCTTTTGGACCTAGACTTGGCACTCCGGTACCGCTTGCCGTGCGGTAGCAGAGAGAACAGTCTATGACTAGGGTGGCTGGAGTCTTTGACAATTTTGAGGGCCTTCCTCTGACACCGCCTGGTATAGAGGTCTTGGATGGCAGGGAGCTTTGCCCCAGTGATGTACTGGGCCGTACGCACTACCCTCTGTAGTGCCTTGCGGTCAGAGGCCAAGCAGTTGCCATACCAGGCGGTGATGCAACCAGTCAGGATGCTCTCGATGGTGCAGCTGTAGAATTTTTTGAGGATCTGAGGACCCATGCCAAATCTTTTTAGTCTCCTGAGGGGGAATAGGCTTTGTCGTGCCCTCTTCACGACTGTCTTGGTGTGCTTGGACCATGATAGTTCGTTGGTGATGTGGACACCAAGGAACTTGAAGCTCTCAACCTGTTCCACTACAGCCCCGTCGATGAGAATGGGGGCGTTAGTTTTGGGTATCATGTTTGTTCCCTCATTTTTGTTTTGATTAATATCTTTTAAATGGTTATCATGATAATTGAGTGTTACTGTTTTTAAATTTTTTTTTAGAGGTGTTTGTGTGAAAGAGTGTGTGTAAAATGGCTTTCGTGCTGTCTGACACATGGCGCTTTTCTTGTTTGTTTTATGATTTTTATATTGCTAAGTAAGTGTTCTGTAGTAGCAGATGAAATGCAACCACCGTGCATTTTATAAAACCTGTTGAGGATATTTACTATTTGAAAGAGATTTTTTGTGAAAAGTAAACATGGATTGGAATGTTTGGTGAGTTGCAATTTCTAAGAGACATTATGTTTCTGTTTATACATGGTTTCTGGTTCATGTAGTGGTGCATTGTCATGCCAAACTGTTTCTATTGTGATTGGCTTCTGAATTGTGCCGCTGTTGTTGAATGCACAGAGTGTGGAAGTGTCGGGGGGGTGTGTTTCTCCACTGGGTTGGTTTCGTTTGGGCCCAATGGTTCTTTGGTGTCATGTATAGATTTTCACGTCATCCTAAACAATGGTTGTAATGTAGACTGTAAGGAGCCATTGGGCCCTGGACGAGGCTGGCTTGGTGGAGAAATGCATTTTTGATGTTTTTGTGCTCTGTGCATTTTGCGATAGCAGTGTAGTTTGGAAGTTAATCATCATTGAAACAGTACTCCCGAATCCAGGCTCTGTCGTAGCCGGCCGCGACCGGGAGACCCATGGGGGCGGCGCACAATTGGCCCAGCGTCGTCCAGGGTAGGGAAGGGAATGGCCGGCAGGGATGTAGCTCAGTTGGTAGAGCATGGCGTTTGCAACGCCAGGGTTGTGGGTTCGATTCCCACGGGGGGCCAGTATGAAAAAGTAATGAATGCACTCACTGGCTGTGGGTCGCTCTGGATAAGAGCGTCTGCTAAATGACTAAAATGTAAATTTGCATTTACGTCATTTAGCAGACGCTCTTATCCAGAGCGACTTACAAATTGGTGCATTCACCTTATAGCCAGGGGGTAGAAGGATTACTTTATCCTATCCCAGGTATTCCTTAAAGAGGTGGGGTTTCAAGTGTCTCCGGAAGGTGGTGAGTGACTCCGCCGTCCTGGCGTCATGAGGGAGCTTGTTCCACCATTGGGGTGCCAGAGCAGCGAACAGTTTTGACTGGGCTGAGCGGGAACTGTGCTTCCGCAGAGGTAGGGGGGCCAGCAGGCCAGAGGTGGATGAACGCAATGCCCTCGTTTGGGTGTAGGGACTGATCAGAGCCTGAAGGTACGGAGGTGCCGTTCCCCTCACAGCTCCGTAGGCAAGCACCATGGTCTTGTAGCAGATGCGAGCTTCAACTGGAAGCCAGTGGAGTGTGCGGAGGAGCGGGGTGACGTGAGAGAACTTGGGAAGGTTGAACACCAGACAGGCTGGATGAGTTCTGGATGAGTTGTAGGGGTTTAATGGCACAGGCAGGGAGCCCAGCCAACAGCGAGTTGCAGTAATCCAAACGGGAGATGACAAGTGCCTGGATTAGGACCTGTGCCGCTTCATGTGTAAGGCAGGGTCGTACTCTCCGAATGTTGTAGAGCATGAACCTACAGGATCGGGTCACCGCCTTGATGTTAGCGGAGAACGACAGGGTGTTGTCCAGGGTCACGCCAAGGCTTTTTGCACTCTGGGAGGAGGACACAACGGAGTTGTCAACCGTGATGGCGAGATCATGGAACGGGCAGTCCTTCCTCGGGAGGAAGAGCAGCTCCGTCTTGCCGAGGTTCAGCTTAAGGTGGTGATCCGTCATCCACACTGATATGTCTGCCAGACATGCAGAGATGCGATTCGCCACCTGGTTATCAGAAGGGGGAAAGGAGAAGATTAGTTGTGTGTCGTCTGCGTAGCAATGATAGGAGAGGCCATGTGAGGACATGACAGAGCCAAGTGACTTGGTGTATAGCGAGAATAGGAGAGGGCCTAGAACTGAGCCCTGGGGGACACCAGTGGTGAGAGCACGTGGTGCGGAGACAGATTCTTGCCACGCCACTTGTTAGGAGTGACCTGTCAGGTAGGACGCAATCCAAGAGTGAGCCGCGCCGGAGATGCCCAACTCGGAGAGGGTGGAGAGGAGGATCTGATGGTTCAAAGTATCAAAGGCAGCAGACAGGTCTAGAAGGACAAGAGCAGAGGAGAGAGAGTTAGCTTTAGCAGTGCGGAGAGCCTCCGTGACACAGAGAAGAGCAGTCTCAGTTGAATGACCAGTCTTGAAACCTGACTGGTTTGGATCAAGAAGGTCATTCTGAGAGAGATAGCAAGAGAGTTGGCTAAAGACGGCACGCTCAAGAGTTTTGGAGAGAAAAGAAAGAAGGGATACTGGTCTGTACATTTACATTTACGTCATTTAGCAGACGCTCTTATCCAGAGCGACTTACAAATTGGTGCATTCACCTTATAGCCAGTGGGATAAGCACTTTACAATATGTATTTATTTGTTTATTTTTATTTTTTTTAAATTGGGGGGTAAGAGGGGGTAGAAGGATTACTTTATCCTATCCCAGGTATTCCTTAAAGAGGTGGGGTTTCAAGTGTCTCCGGAAGGTGGTGAGTGACTCCGCTGTCCTGGCGTCGTGAGGGACCTTGTTCAACCATTGGGGTGCCAGAGCAGCGAACAGTTTTGACTGGGCTGAGCGGGAACTGTGCTTCCGCAGAGGTAGGGGGGCCAGCAGGCCAGAGGTGGATGAACGCAATGCCCTCGTTTGGGTGTAGGGACTGATCAGAGCCTGAAGGTACGGAGGTGCCGTTCCCCTCACAGCTCCATAGGCAAGCACCATGGTCTTGTAGCAGATGCAAGCTTCAACTGGAAGCCAGTGGAGTGTGCGGAGGAGCGGGGTGACGTGAGAGAACTTGGGAAGGTAGAACACCAGACGGGCTGCGGCATTCTGGATGAGTTGTAGGGATTTAATGGCACAGGCAGGGAGCCCAGCCAACAGCGAGTTGCAGTAATCCAGACGGGAGATGACAAGTGCCTGGATTAGGACCTGTGCCGCTTCCTGTGTAAAGCAGGGTCGTACTCTCTGAATGTTGTGGAGGAAAACTGCCTTGTTGGCCGCAGAACGGCAGTTCCAGAGGCTGCCGGAGACCTGGAACTCCACGTGGGTCGTGTGCGCAGGGACCACCAGGTTAGAGTGGCAGCAGCCACGCGGTGTGAGGTGTTTGTATGGCCTGTGCAGAGAGGAGAGAACAGGGATAGACAGACGCATAGTTGACAGGCTACAGAAAATGGCTACAATAATGCAAAGGAGATCGGAATGAAATGAACTAAACATCTGGGAAAGCGAGAGAGCGGGGCCTCCCTCACTTACGTTTCACTGAAACACCCAAATATAACTCTCCCAACATGTCTCCCATCCCTCACCCTCCTCTCTCTCACCCTCCCATCTCTCACCCTCCCATCTCTCACCCTCCTCTCTCTCACCCTCCTCTCTCTCACCCTCCCCTCTCTCACCCTCCTCTCTCTCACCCTCCTCTCTCTCACCCTCCCCTCTCTCACCCTCCCCTCTCTCACCCTCCCCTCTCTCACCTTCCTCTCTCTCACCCTCCCGTCTCTCACCCTCCTCTCCCTCCCTCCCCTCACTCACCCATACAGCCTCTCTCTCCCTCCATCCCCTCACCCACCCATACAACTCTCTCACTCTCCCTCCCTCCCCTCACTCACCCATACAGCCTCTCTCTCCCTCCATCCCCTCACCCACCCATACAAATCTCTCACTCTCCCTCCCTCCCTCCCCTCACCCACCCATACAACCTCTCTCTCTCTAACACCCTCCCCTCACCCACCCATACAGCCTTCCCTCTCAGCATTACCAGTACTAGCAGAGTAAGCAGGTTATACTAGGGGATGTAAAGACCTTGCTGCCTTCTTCAGGAAATGCTGATTGGGTCAGCTGTACCCAGGAAGCCCTCTGACATCACTTCCTATCCTCTTCCTGTCCTCTGATCCCAGGCTGTGTTGGGCAGGTGGGCAGGGCGTCCAGGGGGCGATGGTGCAACACTCTCACATCACCAGGTTTGCCCCCCCCACCTCACCCCACACCTGCCGCTATCCTCCACCCCACTCCACCTCTGATGATGTCAGACAGTCAGGGAGGGCACTAACCTCTCTCCCCTCTAACCCCTACTCATCTAGCCTCACAGATGGCTTATTTAAATACTAGACCTTCTCCAGACCTCCTCTCTCTCTCTGACATGCTCTCTCTCTCTTCAGCTTGTTAGAAGACACTCTGAGTGGAACTCTAGAGCAGTTGGGTGGTGACTGGCTGTAGTGGGGCTGTAAGCTATATAAACTATAGGGGATAGCTGAAAACAAGCTTTAGATTATTAATAGGTCAACATGGTGTAGAGAGGCACGGAGCAACAGTTGGATGGAAGGGAAGAGGTTCGGCTGGAGGGCTTGACAGCTGAGAAAATGTACAAACAAACACACTCACTCACTCACACACACACACACACACACACACACACTCACACACCCACACACAAACTGCGATGTGTTCATGGGGGGTCTTTGGTCTGCACGAGGAAATTCAGAGTTGTCGTGATTAAATTATAATTCCAAACCTGCCAGTTTTCATTACTGCTGCAGCGCTTACAGCCCAAAAGGTTATTGGTTTAAACCCTGATCTACAAATAAATATATCATACCTGAGGTTTAGTTCTGCACTTGGGGTACGTCCAAAATGGAACCCTATTCCCTATTTAGGGCACTATTTTTGACCAGAACCCACCAGAAGTACTAAGGAACTATATAGGGAATAGGGTGTCATTTGGGACGTTAGCTGGGAGCAATGTTAAATGAAGGGCACAGCAGGCAGCAGTCTAGGGCTGATGGATGGGGATGTAGTGCTGCTAGGGCCTAGGGCTGATGGATGGGGATGTAGTGCTGCTAGGGTCTAGGGCTGATGGATGGGGATGTAGTGCTGCTAGGGTCTAGGGCTGATGGATGGGGATGTAGTGCTGCTAGGGTCTAGGGCTGATGGATGGGGATGTAGTGCTGCTAGGGAAAAGGGCTGATGGATGGGGATGTAGTGCTGCTAGGGTCTAGGGCTGATGGATGGGGATGTAGTGCTGCTAGGGCCTAGGGCTGATGGATGGGGAAGTAGTGCTGCTAGGGTCTAGGGCTGATGGATGGGGATGTAGTGCTGCTAGGGTCTAGGGCTGATGGATGGGGATGTAGTGCTCCTAGGGTCTAGGGCTGATGGATGGGGATGTAGTGCTGCTAGGGTCTAGGGCTGATGGATGGGGATGTAGTGCTGCTAGGGCCTAGGGCTGATGGATGGGGATGTAGTGCTGCTAGGGCCTAGGGCTGATGGATGGGGATGTAGTGCTGCTATGGTCTAGGGCTGATGGATGGGGATGTAGTGCTGCTAGGGCCTAGGGCTGATGGATGGGGATGTAGTGCTGCTAGGGTCTAGGGCTGATGGATGGGGATGTAGTGCTGCTAGGGCCTAGGGCTGATGGATGGGGATGTAGTGCTGCTAGGGCCTAGGGCTGATGGATGGGGATGTAGTGCTGCTAGGGAAAAGGGCTGATGGATGGGGATGTAGTGCTGCTAGGGTCTAGGGCTGATGGATGGGGATGTAGTGCTGCTAGGGTGTAGGGCTGATGGATGGGGATGTAGTGCTGTTAGGGTCTAGGGCTGATGGATGGGGATGTAGTGCTGCTAGGGCCTAGGGCTGGGCTACAGGAGACATGTACACACAGAGAGATGAACACAAACACACATACGCACGAACACACAGATACACACACATTTACAAACAAAAAAACAATCATGTGTCCACCCCCACTGTTTGATTCCTTTTGCTGTCAGCAGTGCCAAGACCCCAATTACAATGGATGTATCTGTGTGTGTGTGTGTGTGTGTGTGTGTATATATGTATCTGTGTGTGTGTGTGTGTGTGTGTGTGTGTGTGTGTGTGTGTGTGTGTGTGTGTGTGTGTGTGTGTGTGTGTGTGTGTGTGTGTGTGTGTGTGTGTGTGTGTGTGTGTGTGTGTGTGTGTTGCGCGTGCGTGCATTCTTACATACATGTGTGCAGATGTGCTTTGATAGGGAGCTACATACAAGCGGTCTTTTCAACAGTATATATGTGGACACTGAGAGGGTTGTGGACACTGAGAGGGTTGTGGACACTGAGAGGGTTGTGGACATTGAGAGGGTTGTGGACACTGAGAGGGTTGTGGACATTGAGAGGGTTGTGGACACTGAGAGGGTTGTGGACATTGAGAGGGTTGTGGACATTGAGAGGGTTGTGGACACTGAGAGGGTTGTGGACATTGAGAGGGTTGTGGACACTGAGAGGGTTGTGGACACTGAGAGGGTTGTGGACACTGAGAGGGTTGTGGACATTGAGAGGGTTGTGGACATTGAGAGGGTTGTGGACACTGAGAGGGTTGTGGACACTGAGAGGGTTGTGGACATTGAGAGGGTTGTGGACACTGAGAGGGTTGTGGACACTGAGAGGGTTGTGGACACTGAGAGGGTTGTGGACATTGAGAGGGTTGTGGACATTGAGAGGGTTGTGGACACTGAGAGGGTTGTGGACACTGAGAGGGTTGTGGACATTGAGAGGGTTGTGGACATTGAGAGGGTTGTGGACACTGAGAGGGTTGTTAACATTGAGAGGGTTGTGACAATTGAGAGGGTTGTGGACATTGAGAGGGTTGTGGACATTGAGAGGGTTGTGGACACTGAGAGGGTTGTGGACACTGAGAGGGTTGTGGACATTGAGAGGGTTGTGGACATTGAGAGGGTTGTGGACACTGAGAGGGTTGTTAACATTGAGAGGGTTGTGGACATTGAGAGGGTTGTGGACATTGAGAGGTTTGTGGACATTGAGAGGGTTGTGGACACTGAGAGGGTTGTGGACACTGAGAGGGTTGTGGACATTGAGAGGGTTGTGGACACTGAGAGGGTTGTTAACATTGAGAGGGTTGTGGACATTGAGAGGGTTGGTGACATTGAGAGGGTTGTGGACACTGAGAGGGTTGTGGACACTGAGAGGGTTGTGGACATTGAGAGGGTTGTGGACACTGAGAGGGTTGTGGACACTGAGAGGGTTGTGGACACTGAGAGGGTTGTGGACACTGAGAGGGTTGTGGACACTGAGAGGGTTGTGGACACTGAGAGGGTTGTGGACACTGAGAGGGTTGTGGACATTGAGAGGGTTGTGGACATTGAGAGGTTTGTGGACATTGAGAGGGTTGTGGACACTGAGAGGGTTGTGGACACTGAGAGGGTTGTGGACATTGAGAGGGTTGTGGACACTGAGAGGGTTGTTAACATTGAGAGGGTTGTGGACATTGAGAGGGTTGGTGACATTGAGAGGGTTGTGGACACTGAGAGGGTTGTGGACACTGAGAGGGTTGTGGACATTGAGAGGGTTGTGGACACTGAGAGGGTTGTGGACACTGAGAGGGTTGTGGACACTGAGAGGGTTGTGGACACTGAGAGGGTTGTGGACACTGAGAGGGTTGTGGACACTGAGAGGGTTGTGGACACTGAGAGGGTTGTGGACATTGAGAGGGTTGTGGACACTGAGAGGGTTGTGGACACTGAGAGGGTTGTGGACACTGAGAGGGTTGTGGACATTGAGAGGGTTGTGGACACTGAGAGGGTTGTGGACACTGAGAGGGTTGTGGACACTGAGAGGGTTGTGGACACTGAGAGATTTGTGGACATTGAGAGGGTTGTGGACTCTGAGAGGGTTGTGGACACTGAGAGGGTTGTGGACATTGAGAGGGTTGTGGACTCTGAGAGGGTTGTGGACACTGAGAGGGTTGTGGACACTGAGAGGGTTGTGGACACTGAGAGGGTTGCGGACACTGAGAGGGTTGTGGACATTGAGAGGGTTGTGGACACTGAGAGGGTTGTGGACACTGAGAGGGTTGTGGACACTGAGAGGGTTGCGGACACTGAGAGGGTTGTGGACATTGAGAGGGTTGTGGACACTAAGAGGGTTGTGGACACTGAGAGGGTTGTGGACACTGAGAGGGTTGTGGACATTGAGAGGGTTGTGGACATTGAGAGGGTTGTGGACACTGAGAGGGTTGTGGACACTGAGAGGGTTGTGGACATTGAGAGGGTTGTGGACACTGAGAGGGTTGTGGACACTGAGAGGGTTGTGGACACTGAGAGGGTTGTGGACACTGAGAGGGTTGTGGACACTGAGAGGGTTGTGGACATTGAGAGGGTTGTGGACATTGAGAGGGTTGTGGACATTGAGAGGGTCGTGGACACTTAGAGGGTTGTGGACACTGAGAGGGTTGTGGACACTGAGAGGGTTGTGGACACTGAGAGGTTTGTGGACACTGAGAGGTTTGTGGACATTACATTAGATGCATCAGCATTCTGCCATCTATGTATGCAGACATGCTTAGGGAGGAGCATATCAGAGGGTTGAGGGTTTTCACCAGCCGTGCTGCTTTATTGACCTCTCTTAGCGTTCTATAGACATGTCTGCTGTTATTTAGTTTAAAGCATACATGTGTGCCAGCAAATATTAGTGGGTTGAGATTTACAACA
>NW_025533739.1:365000-370000 GCF_020615455.1 Coregonus clupeaformis | reverse complement strand
GGTGTTCTACCTTCCCAAGTTCTCTCAGTCACCCCGCTCCTCCCACACTCCACTGGCTTCCAGTTGAAGCTTGCATCTGCTACAAGACCATGGTGCTTGCCTATGGAGCTGTGAGGGAACGGCACCTCGCACCTTCAGGCTCTGATCAGTCCCTACACCCAAACGAGGGCATTGCGTTCATCCACCTCTGGCCTGCTGGCCCCCTACCTCTGCGGAAGCACGGTTCCGCTCAGCCCAGTCAAAACTGTTCGCTGCTCTGGCACCCCAATGGTTGAACAAGGTCCCTCACGACGCCAGGACAGCGGAGTCACTCACCACCTTCCGGAGACACTTGAAACCCCACCTCTTTAAGAAATACCTGGGATAGGATAAAAGTAATCCTTCTACCCTCTTACCCCCCAATTTAAAAAAATAAAAATAAACAAATAAATACATATTGTAAAGTGCTTATCCCACTGGCTATAAGGTGAATGCACCAATTTGTAAGTCAGCTCTGGATAAGAGCGTCTGCTAAATGACGTAAATGTAAATGTACAGACCAGTATCCCTTCTTTCTTTTCTCTCCAAAACTCTTGAGCGTGCCGTCTTTAGCCAACTCTCTTGCTATCTCTCAGAATGACCTTCTTGATCCAAACCAGTCAGGTTTCAAGACTGGTCATTCAACTGAGACTGCTCTTCTCTGTGTCACGGAGGCTCTCCGCACTGCCAAAAGCTAACTCTCTCTCTCTGCTCTTGTCCTTCTAGACCTGTCTGCTGCCTTTGATACTTTGAACCATCAGATCCTCCTCTCCACCCTCGCAGACCACGTGTACCAACACCAGCCCACGACCTCCACATACGGCTTCTTCACCTGCGGGATCGTCTGAGACCAGCCACCCAGACAGCTGATGAAACTGTGGGTTCGTACAACCAAAGGATTTCTGCACAAACTGTCAGGAACCGCCTCAGGGAAGCTCATCTGCGTGTTCGTCGTCCTCACCAGGGAATCGACCTGACTGCAGTTCGGCGTCGTAACAGGGCTGATGGATGGGGATGTAGTGCTGCTAGGGTCTAGGGCTGATGGATGGGGATGTAGTGCTGCTAGGGAAAAGGGCTGATGGATGGGGATGTAGTGCTGCTAGGGTCTAGGGCTGATGGATGGGGATGTAGTGCTGCTAGGGCCTAGGGCTGATGGATGGGGAAGTAGTGCTGCTAGGGTCTAGGGCTGATGGATGGGGATGTAGTGCTGCTAGGGTCTAGGGCTGATGGATGGGGATGTAGTGCTCCTAGGGTCTAGGGCTGATGGATGGGGATGTAGTGCTGCTAGGGTCTAGGGCTGATGGATGGGGATGTAGTGCTGCTAGGGCCTAGGGCTGATGGATGGGGATGTAGTGCTGCTAGGGCCTAGGGCTGATGGATGGGGATGTAGTGCTGCTATGGTCTAGGGCTGATGGATGGGGATGTAGTGCTGCTAGGGCCTAGGGCTGATGGATGGGGATGTAGTGCTGCTAGGGTCTAGGGCTGATGGATGGGGATGTAGTGCTGCTAGGGCCTAGGGCTGATGGATGGGGATGTAGTGCTGCTGGGGCCTAGGGCTGATGGATGGGGATGTAGTGCTGCTAGGGAAAAGGGCTGATGGATGGGGATGTAGTGCTGCTAGGGTCTAGGGCTGATGGATGGGGATGTAGTGCTGCTAGGGTGTAGGGGCTGATGGATGGGGATGTAGTGCTGTTAGGGTCTAGGGCTGATGGATGGGGATGTAGTGCTGCTAGGGCCTAGGGCTGGGCTACAGGAGACATGTACACACAGAGAGATGAACACAAACACACATACGCACGAACACACAGATACACACACATTTACAAACAAAAAAACAATCATGTGTCCACCCCCACTGTTTGATTCCTTTTGCTGTCAGCAGTGCCAAGACCCCAATTACAATGGATGTATCTGTGTGTGTGTGTGTGTGTGTGTGTGTATATATGTATCTGTGTGTGTGTGTGTGTGTGTGTGTGTGTGTGTGTGTGTGTGTGTGTGTGTGTGTGTGTGTGTGTGTGTGTGTGTGTGTGTGTGTGTGTGTGTGTGTGTGTGTGTGTGTGTGTGTGTGCGCGTGCGTGCATTCTTACATACATGTGTGCAGATGTGCTTTGATAGGGAGCTACATACAAGCGGTCTTTTCAACAGTATATATGTGGACACTGAGAGGGTTGTGGACACTGAGAGGGTTGTGGACACTGAGAGGGTTGTGGACATTGAGAGGGTTGTGGACACTGAGAGGGTTGTGGACATTGAGAGGGTTGTGGACACTGAGAGGGTTGTGGACATTGAGAGGGTTGTGGACATTGAGAGGGTTGTGGACACTGAGAGGGTTGGGGACATTGAGAGGGTTGTGGACACTGAGAGGGTTGTGGACACTGAGAGGGTTGTGGACACTGAGAGGGGTTGTGGACATTGAGAGGGTTGTGGACATTGAGAGGGTTGTGGACACTGAGAGGGTTGTGGACACTGAGAGGGTTGTGGACATTGAGAGGGGTTGTGGACACTGAGAGGGTTGTGGACACTGAAAGGGTTGTGGACACTGAGAGGGTTGTGGACATTGAGAGGGTTGTGGACATTGAGAGGTTGTGGACACTGAGAGGGTTGTGGACACTGAGAGGGTTGTGGACATTGAGAGGGTTGTGGACATTGAGAGGGTTGTGGACACTGAGAGGGTTGTTAACATTGAGAGGGTTGTGACAATTGAGAGGGGTTGTGGACATTGAGAGGGTTGTGGACATTGAGAGGGTTGTGGACACTGAGAGGGTTGTGGACACTCGAGAGGGGTTGTGGACATTGAGAGGGTTGTGGACATTGAGAGGGTTGTGGACACTGAGAGGGTTGTTAACATTGGAGAGGGTTGTGGACATTGAGAGGGTTGTGGACATTGAGAGGTTTGTGGACATTGAGAGGGTTGTGGACACTGAGAGGGTTGTGGACACTGAGAGGGTTGTGGACATTGAGAGGGTTGTGGACACTGAGAGGGTTGTTAACATTGAGAGGGTTGTGGACATTGAGAGGTTGGTGACATTGAGAGGGTTGTGGACACTGAGAGGGTTGTGGACACTGAGAGGGTTGTGGACATTGAGAGGGTTGTGGACACTGAGAGGGTTGTGGACACTGAGAGGGTTGTGGACACTGAGAGGGGTTGTGGACACTGAGAGGGTTGTGGACACTGAGAGGGTTGTGGACACTGAGAGGGTTGTGGACACTGAGAGGGTTGTGGACATTGAGAGGGTTGTGGACATTGAGAGAGGTTTGTGGACATTGAGAGGTTGTGGACACTGAGAGGGTTGTGGACACTGAGAGGGTTGTGGACATTGAGAGGGTTGTGGACACTGAGAGGGTGTTAACATTGAGAGGGTTGTGGACATTGAGAGGGTTGGTGACATTGAGAGGGTTGTGGACACTGAGAGGGTTGTGGACACTGAGAGGGTTGTGGACATTGAGAGGGTTGTGGACACTGAGAGGGTTGTGGACACTGAGAGGGTTGTGGACACTGAGAGGGTTGTGGACACTGAGAGGGTTGTGGACACTGAGAGGGTTGTGGACACTGAGAGGGTTGTGGACACTGAGAGGGTTGTGGACATTGAGAGGGTTGTGGACACTGAGAGGGTTGTGGACACTGAGAGGGTTGTGGACACTGAGAGGGTTGTGGACATTGAGAGGGTTGTGGACACTGAGAGGGTTGTGGACACTGAGAGGGTTGTGGACACTGAGAGGGTTGTGGACACTGAGAGAGATTTGTGGACATTGAGAGGGTTGTGGACTCTGAGAGGGTTGTGGACACTGAGAGGGTTGTGGACATTGAGAGGGTTGTGGACTCTGAGAGGGTTGTGGACACTGAGAGGGTTGTGGACACTGAGAGGGTTGTGGACACTGAGAGGGCTGGGACACTGAGAGGGGTTGTGGACATTGAGAGGGTTGTGGACACTGAGAGGGTTGTGGACACTGAGAGGTTGTGGACACTGAGAGGGTTGCGGACACTGAGAGGGTTGTGGACATTGGAGAGGGTTGTGGACACTAAGAGGGTTGTGGACACTGAGAGGGTTGTGGACACTGAGAGGGTTGTGGACATTGAGAGGGTTGTGGACATTGAGAGGGTTGTGGACACTGAGAGGGTTGTGGACACTGAGAGGGTTGTGGACATTGAGAGGGTTGTGGACACTGAGAGGGTTGTGGACACTGAGAGGGTTGTGGACACTGAGAGGGTTGTGGACACTGAGAGGGTTGTGGACACTGAGAGGGTTGTGGACATTGAGAGGGTTGTGGACATTGAGAGGGTTGTGGACATTGAGAGGGTCGTGGACACTTAGAGGGTTGTGGACACTGAGAGGGTTGTGGACACTGAGAGGGTTGTGGACACTGAGAGGTTTGTGGACACTGAGAGGTTTGTGGACATTACATTAGATGCATCAGCATTCTGCCATCTATGTATGCAGACATGCTTAGGGAGGGAGCATATCAGAGGGTTGAGGGTTTTCACCAGCCGTGCTGCTTTATTGACCTCTCTTAGCGTTCTATAGACATGTCTGCTGTTATTTAGTTTAAAGCATACATGTGTGCCAGCAAATATTAGTGGGTTGAGATTTACAACAGTAGATATCAGTAGGTTGAGGGTTACTCTCCCTCTCTCTCTCTCTCTCTCTCCTCTTTCTCTCTCTCTCTCTCTCTCTCACTCTCTCGCTCTCTCTCTCTCCCTCTCTCTCTCTCTCTCTCTCTCTCTCTCTCCTCTTTCTCTCTCTCTCTCTCTCGCTCTCTCTCTCTCTCTCTCTCTCTCTCTCCTCTTTCTCTCTCTCTCTCTCTCGCTCTCTCTCTCTCGCTCTCTCTCTCTCCCTCTCTCTCTCACCCTCTCTCTCTCCCCCGCTCTTTCTCCCTCTTTCCCTCTCTCCCTCTCTCCCTCTCTCTCAATTCAATTTCAATTCAATTTAAGGGCTTTATTGGCATGGGAAACGTGTGTTAACATTGCCAAAGCAAGTGAAGTA
>NW_025533739.1:310000-362500 GCF_020615455.1 Coregonus clupeaformis | reverse complement strand
AATTGTGTTCATTGTCCGTAGCTTATGCCTGCCCATACCATAACCCCACCGCCACCATGGGGCACTCTGTTTACAACATTGACATCAGCAAACCGCTCGCCCACACGAGGCCATACACGCCATCTGCCCGGTACAATTGAAACCGGGATTCATCCGTGAGAGCACACTTCTCCAGCATGCCAGTGGCCATCGAAGGTGAGCTTTTGTCAACTGTAGTCTGTTACGACGCCGAACTGCAGTCAGGTCGATTCCCTGGTGAGGACGACGAACACGCAGATGAGCTTCCCTGAGGCGGTTCCTGACAGTTTGTGCAGAAATCCTTTGGTTGTACGAACCCACAGTTTCATCAGCTGTCTGGGTGGCTGGTCTCAGACGATCCCGCAGGTGAAGAAGCCGTATGTGGAGGTCGTGGGCTGGTGTTGGTACACGTGGTCTGCGATTGTGAGGCTGGTTGGACGTACTGCCAAATTCTGTAAAACGACATTGTGGTTTATGGTAGAGAAATTAACATTACATTCTCTGGCAACAACTCTGGTGGACATTCCAGCAGTCAGCATGCCAATTTCTCGCTCCCTCAAAACATGAGACATCTGTGGCATTGTGTTGTGTGTCAAAACTGCACATTTCAGAGTGACCTTTCATTGTACCCAGCACAAGGTGCACCTGTGTAATGATCACGCTGTTTAATCAGCTTCTTGATATGCCACACCTGTCAGGTGGATGGATTATCTTGGCAAAGGAGAAATGCTCACTAACAGGGATGGAAACAAACTTGTGCACCAAATTTGAGAGAAATAAGCTTTTTGTGCGTATGGAAAATGTCTGGGATCTTTTATTTCAGCTCATGAAACATGGGACCAACACTTTACATGTTGCGTTTATATTTTTGCTCAGTGTATATAGTCACACACTAGCAAAGGCACACACACACACACACACACATTCACTGTCACACAGACATATGTTGGACATTCGCCATCAATGCTATAGAGCTTCAACCAGTGAGTGAGACAGGTGTAGAGGATTGAGTATGATGATACTGGTGGGACTGAACTGTCATGTCAGTTTCTCAAAACTAGCAGAGCAAATCCCATATAAGAAGACCTTAATGTGGAGATAAAAGTATGTGTGTGTGTGTGTGTGTGTGTGTGTGTGTGTGTGTGTGTGTGTGTGTGTGTGTGTGTTAGTGTGTTTGTGCGCGCGTGCGTGCGTTGTGTGTACCAGTGTGTGTGGTGCGACATGCTCTTAAACCGTAGGTAAGCTCGGTGCTCTCCGCTCCAACGCCCTGTAAGTGAAGCAGATTATGGTGGTGGTAAACACCCTATTACATTTTAGACAGAAATGTCCTGCAGCACAATCAACTGTAAGCCAGCCAGCCAGCCAGCCAGCCAGCCAGCCAGCCAGCCAGCTGACTAAAGGGGTACCATATTCCCTATAGTGCACTACTTTTGGGTGCCATTTGTGGCTCTGGTCAAAAGTAGTGCACTGTCATTTCACAGACACTCTTATCCAGAGTGAGTGCATAAACTATTTATTTTTCATACTGGCCCCCCGTGGGAATCAAACCCACAACTGAGCTACAACCCTCCCCTACCCTGGACAATCAATTGTGCACCACCCCACAGGTCTCCCAGTCGCAGCCGGCTACAACAGAGCCCGGAATCGAACCAGGATCTCTAGTGGCACAGCTAGCACTGCGATGCAGTGCCTTAGACCACTGCGCCACTCGGGAGATATAAAGGAATAGGTTGTCATTTGGGATGCAACCTTGGATTAGGAAGGGGATGGAGATGGAGGTGGCAAATGGCTGAGGGGGGCAATGGGTGGGAAGGAGGGAAATGGCTGAAAGAGTGGGGGTGGGGGAGGAAGGAGATGGGAAGGAGACACAAATAAAAACCACAGACCAGGTCGATACTAGAAATTGTGTGACAGGTGGTCCTGACATCTGGATAGAGAGAAGAGTTTCATTAGCAGCCACCCAGCCCTGTCTATCCAATCACCTTGGGAGAGAGAGCGAGAGAGACAGAGAGAGAGAGAGAGAGAGAGAGAGAGAGACAGAGAGAGAGAGAGAGAGAGAGAGAGAGAGAGAGAGAGAGAGAGAGAGAGAGAGAGAGAGAGAGACAGAGAGAGATGGAGAGAGAGAGAGAGAGAGAGAGAGAGAGAGATGAGAGAGAGAGAGAGAGAGAGAGAGACAGAAAGAGACAGAAAGAGAGAGAGAGAGAGGAAACATGGAGAGGGTAAATGATGCTGACACACACACACGGTAGACACACCTGTCATTACACTGCTTGTAAGAGGAGTGGACGTCTGCAATAAGGGCTCATCGCATCGGTCTGAGGTCAAATTAAAGCTTCAATCAATGAATGACATACAGTGAATAAATGTTTTGTTGTTCTGGCTCTGTTCTCCAGCACCTTGGATTTGAAATGATACAATTACTATGAGGTTAAAATGCAGACTGTCAGCTTTCATTTGAGGGTATTTTCATCCATATCGGATGAACCTTTTAGAAATTACAGCACTTTTTGTACATAGTCCCCCCATTTTAGGGAACCAAAAGTATTGGGGCAAATTCACTTCTTTGTATTAAAGTAGTCCAAAATGATGACAGTAGTGAGAGGACAACAGCATCTAGTCACTCTGACAGCTTAGTGCCATTAGCCACAAGGGAGACAGACAGCTTTTACCCCTCCCTTATTATTATTGTTATTATTGTTATCTCTCTCTCTCTCTCTCTCTCTCTCTCTCTCTCTCTCTCTCTCTCTCTCTCTCTCTCTCTCTCTCTCTCTCTCTCTCTCTCTCTCTCTCTCTCTCTCTCTCTCTCTCTCTCTCTCTCTCTCTCTCTCTCTCCCTCCCTCCCTCCCTCCCTCCCTCCCTCCCTCCTTCTCTCCTCCTCCTCCTTTGTTTCCTTGGGGCTGTGGCTCTAATGTCTACAATAGGTAATAAATAGGCCGTCAAAAGGACACCAGAGGATCCACATTCCCTCGTCGTTCCGTCCTGGGGCTGACCAGAACCAAAAGTAGTGCACTATCAAGGTGAATAGGGTGCCATTCGGGACTCCTCAGCCCTGCTCGTAACTCTCCAGAGGGCAAGCAGGACATACATCAGCTGGAGGAGCAGGGAGACTTTAATGGACCAGACAGACGCCTGAGAAAGAGGAGTTAGTTTAAAGCTGTCGGCACCGCACCCAGGCACACACACACAGTCAAAAAGACTGAGACAAGGAGACAACAAAAGATACAAAAAGAGAGAGAGAGGGGAAGAGAGAGAGGGGAAGGGAGAGGGGAAGGGGAAGAGAGAGGGGAAGGGAGAGGGGAAGGGAGAGGGGAAGAGAGAGGGGAAGGGAGAGGGGAAGGGAGAGGGGAAGGGAGAGGGGAAGGGAGAGGGGAAGAGAGAGGGGAAGGGAGAGGGGAAGGGAGAGGGAAGAGAGGGGAAGAGAGAGGGGAAGGGAGAGAGGGGGAAGAGAGAGGGGAAGGGAGAGGGGAAGGGGAAGAGAGAGGGGAAGGGAGAGGGGAAGGGAGAGGGGAAGAGAGAGGGGAAGGGAGAGGGGAAGGGAGAGGGGAAGGGAGAGAGGAAGGGAGAGGGGAAGGGAGAGGGGAAGGGAGAGGGGAAGGGGAAGAGAGAGGGGAAGGGAGAGGGGAAGGGAGAGGGGAAGAGAGAGGGGAAGGGAGAGGGAAGGGAGAGGGGAAGGGAGAGGGGGAGAGAGAGGGAAGGGAGAGGGGAAGGGAGAGAGGGGAAGAGAGAGAGGAAGGGGAAGAGAGAGGGGAAGGGGAAGAGAGGGGAAGGGAGAGGGGAAGGGAGAGGGGAAGAGAGAGGGAAGGGAGAGGGGAAGGGAGAGGGGAAGGGAGAGGGGGAGAGAGAGGGGAAGGGAGAGGGGAAGGGAGAGGGGAAGAGAGAGGGGAAGAGAGAGAGGGGGAAGAGAGAGAGGGGAAGAGAGAGGGGAAGGGAGAGAGGTGAAGAGAGAAGGGAAGGGAGAGGGGAAGGGAGAGGGGAAGGGAGAGAGGGGAAGAGAGAGAGAAATGGAGAGAGGAGAAGAGAGAGGGGGAAGAGAGAGAGGGGAAGAGAGAGGGGGAGAGAGGGGAAGGGAGAGTGGGGAAGAGAGAGGGGAAGAGAGAGGGGAAGAGAGTGGGGAAGAGAGAGGGGAAGAGAGAGAGGGGAAGGGAGAGAGGGGAAGGGAGAGTGGGGAAGAGAGAGAGAAATGGAGAGAGGAGAAGAGAGAGTGGGGAAGAGAGAGGGGAAGAGAGAGAGAAATGGAGAGAGGAGAAGAGAGAGAGGGGAAGAGAGAGGGAAAGGGTCAAACTCATAGTCAGACAAAGAAAGAGATGCACACAGAGACAGATGCACTCTGATACTAATCAATATGAGTGGCTGTCAACCCTCTAACTCCTCCCTCATCCCAGTAGACTCTGATACTAATCAATATGAGTGGCTGTCAACCCTCTAACTCCTCCCTCATCCCAGTAGACTCTGATACTAATCAATACGAGTGGCTGTCCGAGGGCTGTATAGATGATCATTGGGCTGAGAGACAGAGATCCAGGACAGGAGTGTGTCCTCTGCTATGCCTCTCTAGTTGTGAGATTCAAGTGGATTACTCACCCAACCTCACAGAGACACACACACACACCGACTGTACACGACAAACACGCAAAGGTACACACACACACACACACACACACACGGTTCCCCTCCAAGAGACTCTTTGAACAAGAGAATGAGAAAGGCTGTGATGGCTTGACCCTCCTCTCTGAGAGATGATTGAATATGACCCCGTTTCACCAGGAGTGGAGCACCCTATCCCTTGCGTAGGGCCCTGGTCAGAGGTAGTGTACTATGTAGGAGATAGGGTGCCATTTGGGAGTCAGCTGCTGTAATCTCAGAGTTTCAGAGGGCTGGCTTTAGGTCTGACGGGAACAGAAAACACCCTATTTTACAGGTATGTTTTCATGACCTTTCTACACCCCCTCCTTCCCTCCTCCATCTCTCCCTCCCTCCCTCCTCCCCTCAGCAGAAGTGTGTAGAGGCAATAAAATGTAATGAATACCGTATTTCAGACGGAATAGACTTAGCTTTAAAAAAAAAAGAGGCGGGAACAGAGAGAGAGGGGCGGAGAAAGAAAGCGTGAGCGTGCTAGCTAAACAGACTGGTACTCAGGGAGGAAGAGAGCGTGAGCGTGCTAGCTAAACAGACTGGTACACAGGGAGGAAGAGAGCGTGAGCGTGCTAGCTAAACACACTGGTACTCAGGGAGGAAGAGAGCGTGAGCGTGCTAGCTAAACAGACTGGTACTCAGGGAGGAAGAGAGCGTGAGCGTGCTAGCTAAACAGACTGGTCCTCAGGGAGGAAGAGAGCGTGAGCGTGCTAGCTAAACAGACTGGTACTCAGGGAGGAAGAGAGCGTGAGCGTGCTAGCTAAACAGACTGGTCCTCAGGGAGGAAGAGAGCGTGAGCGTGCTAGCTAAACAGACTGGTACTCAGGGAGGAAGAGAGCGTGAGCGTGCTAGCTAAACAGACTGGTACTCAGGGAGGAAGAGAGCGTGAGCGTGCTAGCTAAACAGACTGGTCCTCAGGGAGGAAGAGAGCGTGAGCGTGCTAGCTAAACAGACTGGTACTCAGGGAGGAAGAGAGCGTGAGTGTGCTAGCTAAACAGACTGGTACTCAGGGAGGAAGAGAGCGTGAGCGTGCTAGCTAAACAGACTGGTCCTCAGGCTAGGTCTGGTGTGGGGACTGGGGAAGAGAGCGTGAGCGTGCTAGCTAAACAGACTGGAACTCAGGGAGGAAGAGAGCGTGAGCGTGCTAGCTAAACAGACTGGTACTCAGGGAGGAAGAGAGCGTGAGCGTGCTAGCTAAAACAGACTGGTACTCAGGCTAGGTCTGGTCTGGGAACTGGGGAAGAGAGCGTGAGCGTGCTAACTAAACAGACTGGTACTCAGGCTAGGTCTGGTCTGGGAACTGGGGAAGAGAGCGTGAGCGTGCTAGCTAAACAGACTGGTACTCAGGGAGGAAGAGAGCGTGAGCGTGCTAGCTAAACAGACTGGTACTCAGGGAGGAAGAGAGCGTGAGCGTGCTAGCTAAACAGACTGGTACTCAGGGAGGAAGAGAGCGTGAGCGTGCTAGCTAAACAGACTGGTACTCAGGGAGGAAGAGAGCGTGAGCGTGCTAGCTAAACAGACTGGTCCTCAGGCTAGGTCTGGTCTGGGGACTGGGGAAGAGAGCGTGAGCGTGCTAGCTAAAACAGACTGGTACTCAGGGAGGAAGAGAGCGTGAGCGTGCTAGCTAAACAGACTGTTCTCAGGCTAGGTCTGGTCTGGGAACTGGGGAAGAGAGCTTGAGCGTGCTAGCTAAACAGACTGGTCCTCAGGCTAGGGTCTGGTGTGGGAACTGGGGAAGAGAGCGTGAGCGTGCTAGCTAAACAGACTGGTCCTCAAGGAGGAAGAGAGCGTGAGCGTGCTAGCTAAACAGACTGGTACTCAGGGAGGAAGAGAGCGTGAGCGTTGCTAGCTAAACAGACTGGTCCTCAGGGAGGAAGAGAGCGTGAGCGTGCTAGCTAAACAGACTGGTACTCAGGGAGGAAGAGAGCGTGAGTGTGCTAGCTAAACAGACTGGTACTCAGGGAGGAAGAGAGCGTGAGCGTGCTAGCTAAACAGACTGGTCCTCAGGCTAGGTCTGGTGTGGGGACTGGGGAAGAGAGCGTGAGCGTGCTAGCTAAACAGACTGGAACTCAGGGAGGAAGAGAGCGTGAGCGTGCTAGCTAAACAGACTGGTACTCAGGGAGGAAGAGAGCGTGAGCGTGCTAGCTAAACAGACTGGAACTCAGGGAGGAAGAGAGCGTGAGCGTGCTAGCTAAACAGACTGGAACTCAGGGAGGAAGAGAGCGTGAGCGTGCTAGCTAAACAGACTGGTACTCAGGGAGGAAGAGAGCGTGAGCGTGCTAGAACTAAACAGACTGGTACTCAGGGAGGAAGAGAGCGTGAGCGTGCTAGCTAAACAGACTGGTCCTCAGGGAGGAAGAGAGCGTGAGCGTGCATAGCTAAACAGACTGGTACTCAGGGAGGAAGAGAGCGTGAGTGTGCTAGCTAAACAGACTGGTACTCAGGGAGGAAGAGAGCGTGAGCGTGCTAGCTAAACAGACTGGTCCTCAGGCTAGTCTGGTGTACTGGGGAAGAGAGCGTGAGCGTGCTAGCTAAACAGACTGGAACTCAGGGAGGAAGAGAGCGTGAGCGTGCTAGCTAAACAGACTGGTACTCAGGGAGGAAGAGAGCGTGAGCGTGCTAGCTAAAACAGACTGGTACTCAGGCTAGGTCTGGTCTGGGAACTGGGGAAGAGAGCGTGAGCGTGCTAACTAAACAGACTGGTACTCAGGCTAGGTTTCGAACTGGGGAAGAGAGCGTGAGCGTGCTAGCTAAACAGACTGGTACTCAGGGAGGAAGAGAGCGTGAGCGTGCTAGCTAAACAGACTGGTACTCAGGGAGGAAGAGAGCGTGAGCGTGCTAGCTAAACAGACTGGTACTCAGGGAGGAAGAGAGCGTGAGCGTGCTAGCTAAACAGACTGGTACTCAGGGAGGAAGAGAGCGTGAGCGTGCTAGCTAAACAGACTGGTCCTCAGGCTAGGTCTGGTCTGGGGACTGGGGAAGAGAGCGTGAGCGTGCTAGCTAAAACAGACTGGTACTCAGGGAGGAAGAGAGCGTGAGCGTGCTAGCTAAACAGACTGTTCTCAGGCTAGGTCTGGTCTGGGAACTGGGGAAGAGAGCTTGAGCGTGCTAGCTAAACAGACTGGTCCTCAGGCTAGGTCTGGTGTGGGAACTGGGGAAGAGAGCGTGAGCGTGCTAGCTAAACAGACTGGTCCTCAGGGAGGAAGAGAGCGTGAGCGTGCTAGCTAAACAGACTGGTCCTCAGGCTAGGTCTGGTGTGGGGACTGGGGAAGAGAGCGTGAGCGTGCTAGCTAAACAGACTGGTACTCAGGCTAGGTCTGGTCGGGAACTGGGGAAGAGAGCGTGAGCGTGCTAGCTAAACAGACTGGTACTCAGGGAGGAAGAGAGCGTGAGCGTGCTAGCTAAACAGACTGGTACTCAGGCTAGGTCTGGTCTGGGAACTGGGGAAGAGAGCGTGAGCGTGCTAGCTAAACAGACTGGTCCTCAGGCTAGGTCTGGTCTGGGAACTGGGGAAGAGAGTGTGAGCGTGCTAGCTAAACAGACTGGTACTCAGGGAGGAAGAGAGCGTGAGCGTGCTAGCTAAACAGACTGGTACTCAGGGAGGAAGAGAGCGTGAGCGTGCAGCTAAACAGACTGGTACTCAGGGAGGAAGAGAGCGTGGAGCGTGCTAGCTAAAACAGACTGGTACTCAGGGAGGAAGAGAGCGTGAGCGTGCTAGCTAAACAGACTGGTCCTCAGGCTAGGTCTGGTCTGGGAACTGGGGAAGAGAGCGTGAGCGTGCTAGCTAAAACAGACTGGTACTCAGGAGGAAGAGAGCGTGAGCGTGCTAGCTAAACAGACTGGTACTCAGGGAGGAAGAGAGCGTGAGCGTGCTAGCTAAACAGACTGGTACTCAGGGAGGAAGAGAGCGTGAGCGTGCTAGCTAAACAGACTGGTACTCAGGGAGAAAGAGAGCGTGAGCGTGCTAGCTAAAACAGACTGGTACTCAGGGAGGCAGAGAGCGTGAGCGTGCTAGCTAAAACAGACTGGTACTCAGGCTAGGTCTGGTCTGGGAACTGGGGAAGAGAGCGTGAGCGTGCTAGCTAAAACAGACTGGTACTCAGGCTAGGTCTGGTCTGGGAACTGGGGAAGAGAGCGTGAGCGTGCTAGCTAAACAGACTGGTACTCAGGCTAGGTCTGGTCTGGGAACTGGGGAAGAGAGCGTGAGCGTGCTAGCTAAACAGACTGGTACTCAGGCTAGGTCTGGTCTGGGAACTGGGGAAGAGAGCGTGAGCGTGCTAGCTAAACAGACTGGTACTCAGGGAGGAAGAGAGCGTGAGCGTGCTAGCTAAACAGACTGGTACTCAGGGAGGAAGAGAGCGTGAGCGTGCTAGCTAAACAGACTGGTACTCAGCCTAGGTCTGGTGTGGGGACTGGGGAAGAGAGCGTGAGCGTGCTAGCTAAACAGACTGGTCCTCAGGGAGGAAGAGAGCGTGAGCGTGCTAGCTAAACAGACTGGTACTCAGGGAGGAAGAGAGCGTGAGCGTGCTAGCTAAACAGACTGGTACTCAGGGAGGAAGAGAGCGTGAGCGTGCTAGCTAAACAGACTGGTACTCAGGGAGGAAGAGAGCGTGAGCGTGCAAGCTAAACAGACTGGTACTCAGGGAGGAAGAGAGCGTGAGCGTGCTAGCTAAACAGACTGGTACTCAGGGAGGAAGAGAGCGTGAGCGTGCTAGCTAAAACAGACTGGTACTCAGGCTAGGTCTGGTCTGGGGACTGGGGAAGAGAGCGTGAGCGTGCTAGCTAAAACAGACTGGTACTCAGGGAGGAAGAGAGCGTGAGCGTGCTAGCTAAACAGACTGGTCCTCAGGCTAGGTCTGGTCTGGGGACTGGGGAAGAGAGCGTGAGCGTACTAGCCAAAACAGACTGGTACTCAGGGAGGAAGAGAGCGTGAGCATGCTAGCTAAACAGACTGGTACTCAGGGAGGAAGAGAGCGTGAGCGTGCTAGCTAAACAGACTGGTCCTCAGGCTAGGTCTGGTCTGGGGACTGGGGAAGAGAGCGTGAGCGTGCTAGCTAAAACAGACTGGTACTCAGGAGGAAGAGAGCGTGAGCATGCTAGCTAAACAGACTGGTACTCAGGGAGGAAGAGAGCGTGAGCGTGCTAGCTAAACAGACTGGTCCTCAGGCTAGGTCTGGTGTGGGGACTGGGGAAGAGAGCGTGAGCGTGCTAGCTAAACAGACTGGTACTCAGGGAGGAAGAGAGCGTGAGCGTGCTAGCTAAACAGACTGGTCCTCAGGCTAGGTCTGGTCTGGGAACTGGGGAAGAGAGCGTGAGCGTGCTAGCTAAACAGACTGGTCCTCAGGCTAGGTCTGGTGTGAACTGGGGAAGAGAGCGTGAGCGTGCTAGCTAAAACAGACTGGTCCTCAGGCTAGGTCTGGTCTGGGAACTGGGGGAAGAGAGCGTGAGCGTGCTAGCTAAACAGACTGGTACTCAGGGAGGAAGAGAGCGTGAGCGTGCTAGCTAAACAGACTGGTACTCAGGCTAGGTCTGGTCTGGGGACTGGGGAAGAGAGCGTGAGCATGCTAGCTAAACAGACTGGTACTCAGGCTAGGTCTGGTCTGGGGACTGGGGAAGAGAGCGTGAGCGTGCTAGCTAAACAGACTGGTCCTCAGGCTAGGTCTGGTCTGGGGAAGAGAGCGTGAGCGTGCTAGCTAAACAGACTGGTACTCAGGGAGGAAGAGAGCGTGAGCGTGCTAGCTAAAACAGACTGGTACTCAGGCTAGGTCTGGTCTGGGGACTGGGGAAGAGAGCGTGAGCGTGCTAGCTAAAACAGACTGGTACTCAGGGAGGAAGAGAGCGTGAGCGTGCTACCTAAACAGACTGGTCCTCAGGCTAGGTCTGGTCTGGGGACTGGGGAAGAGAGCGTGAGCGTGCTAGCTAAAACAGACTGGTACTCAGGGAGGAAGAGAGCGTGAGCGTGCTAGCTAAACAGACTGGTACTCAGGGAGGAAGAGAGCGTGAGCGTGCTAGCTAAACAGACTGGTCCTCAGGCTAGGTCTGGTCTGGGGACTGGGGAAGAGAGCGTGAGCGTGCTAGCTAAAACAGACTGGTACTCAGGAGGAAGAGAGCGTGAGCGTGCTAGCTAAACAGACTGGTACTCAGGGGAGGAAGAGAGCGTGAGCGTGCTAGCTAAACAGACTGGTCCTCAGGCTAGGTCTGGTGTGGGGACTGGGGAAGAGAGCGTGAGCGTGCTAGCTAAACAGACTGGTACTCAGGGAGGAAGAGAGCGTGAGCGTGCTAGCTAAACAGACTGGTACTCAGGATAGGCGGTCGGAACTGGGGAAGAGAGCGTGAGTGTGCTAGCTAAACAGACTGGTCCTCAGGCTAGGTCTGGTGTGGGAACTGGGGAAGAGAGCGTGAGCGTGCTAGCTAAAACAGACTGGTCCTCAGGCTAGGTCTGGTCTGGGAACTGGGGAAGAGAGCGTGAGCGTGCTAGCTAAACAGACTGGTACTCAGGGAGGAAGAGAGCGTGAGCGTGCTAGCTTAACAGACTGGTCCTCAGGCTAGGTCTGGTCTGGGGACTGGGGAAGAGAGCGTGAGCATGCTAGCTAAACAGACTGGTACTCAGGCTAGGTCTGGTCTGGGGACTGGGGAAGAGAGCGTGAGCGTGCTAGCTAAACAGACTGGTCCTCAGGCTAGGTCTGGTCTGGGAACTGGGGAAGAGAGCGTGAGCGTGCTAGCTAAACAGACTGGTACTCAGGGAGGAAGAGAGCGTGAGCGTGCTAGCTAAACAGACTGGTCCTCAGGCTAGGTCTGGTCTGGGGACTGAGGAAGAGAGCGTGAGCGTGCTAGCTAAACAGACTGGTACTCAGGGAGGAAGAGAGCGTGAGCGTGCTAGCTAAACAGACTGGTACTCAGGAGGAAGAGAGCGTGAGCGTGCTAGCTAAACAGACTGGTACTCAGGGAGGAAGAGAGCGTGAGCGTGCTAGCTAAACAGACTGGTACTCAGGGAGGAAGAGAGCGTGAGCGTGCTAGCTAAAACAGACTGGTACTCAGGGAGGAAGAGAGCGTGAGCGTGATAGCTAAACAGACTGGTCCTCAGGCTAGGTCTGGTCTGGGAACTGGGGAAGAGAGCGTGAGCGTGCTAGCTAAAACAGACTGGTACTCAGGGAGGAAGAGAGCGTGAGCGTGCTAGCTAAACAGACTGGTACTCAGGAGGAAGAGAGCGTGAGCGTGCTAGCTAAACAGACTGGTACTCAGGGAGGAAGAGAGCGTGAGCGTGCTAGCTAAACAGACTGGTACTCAGGGAGGAAGAGAGCGTGAGCGTGCTAGCTAAACAGACTGGTACTCAGGGAGGAAGAGAGCGTGAGCGTGCTAGCTAAAACAGACTGGTCCTCAGGGAGGAAGAGAGCGTGAGCGTGCTAGCTAAACAGACTGGTACTCAGGCTAGGTCTGGTCTGGGAACTGGGGAAGAGAGCGTGAGCGTGCTAGCTAAACAGACTGGTACTCAGGGAGGAAGAGAGCGTGAGCGTGCTAGCTAAACAGACTGGTACTCAGGCTAGGTCTGGTCTGGGAACTGGGGAAGAGAGCGTGAGCGTGCTAGCTAAACAGACTGGTCCTCAGGCTAGGTCTGGTCTGGGAACTGGGGAAGAGAGTGTGAGCGTGCTAGCTAAAACAGACTGGTACTCAGGGAGGAAGAGAGCGTGAGCGTGCTAGCTAAACAGACTGGTACTCAGGGAGGAAGAGAGCGTGAGCGTGCTAGCTAAACAGACTGGTACTCAGGGAGGAAGAGAGCGTGAGCGTGCTAGCTAAAACAGACTGGTACTCAGGGAGGAAGAGAGCGTGAGCGTGCTAGCTAAACAGACTGGTCCTCAGGCTAGGTCTGGTCTGGGAACTGGGGAAGAGAGCGTGAGCGTGCTAGCTAAAACAGACTGGTACTCAGGGAGGAAGAGAGCGTGAGCGTGCTAGCTAAACAGACTGGTACTCAGGGAGGAAGAGAGCGTGAGCGTGCTAGCTAAACAGACTGGTACTCAGGGAGGAAGAGAGCGTGAGCGTGCTAGCTAAACAGACTGGTACTCAGGGAGAAAGAGAGCGTGAGCGTGCTAGCTAAAACAGACTGGTACTCAGGGAGGCAGAGAGCGTGAGCGTGCTAGCTAAAACAGACTGGTACTCAGGCTAGGTCTGGTCTGGGAACTGGGAAGAGAGCGTGAGCGTGCTAGCTAAAACAGACTGGTACTCAGGCTAGGTCTGGTCTGGGAACTGGGGAAGAGAGCGTGAGCGTGCTAGCTAAACAGACTGGTACTCAGGCTGGTTTGGTCTGGGAACTGGGGAAGAGAGCGTGAGCGTGCTAGCTAAACAGACTGGTACTCAGGCTAGGTCTGGTCTGGGAACTGGGGAAGAGAGCGTGAGCGTGCTAGCTAAACAGACTGGTACTCAGGGAGGAAGAGAGCGTGAGCGTGCTAGCTAAACAGACTGGTACTCAGGGAGGAAGAGAGCGTGAGCGTGCTAGCTAAACAGACTGGTACTCAGGCTAGGTCTGGTGTGGGGACTGGAGAAGAGAGCGTGAGCGTGCTAGCTAAACAGACTGGTCCTCAGGGAGGAAGAGAGCGTGAGCGTGCTAGCTAAACAGACTGGTACTCAGGGAGGAAGAGAGCGTGAGCGTGCTAGCTAAACAGACTGGTACTCAGGGAGGAAGAGAGCGTGAGCGTGCTAGCTAAACAGACTGGTACTCAGGGAGGAAGAGAGCGTGAGCGTGCTAGCTAAACAGACTGGTACTCAGGGAGGAAGAGAGCGTGAGCGTGCTAGCTAAACAGACTGGTACTCAGGGAGGAAGAGAGCGTGAGCGTGCTAGCTAAAACAGACTGGTCCTCAGGCTAGGTCTGGTGTGGGAACTGGGGAAGAGAGCGTGAGCGTGCTAGCTAAAACAGACTGGTCCTCAGGCTAGGTCTGGTCTGGGAACTGGGGAAGAGAGCGTGAGCGTGCTAGCTAAACAGACTGGTACTCAGGGAGGAAGAGAGCGTGAGCGTGCTAGCTAAACAGACTGGTACTCAGGCTAGGTCGTGGGACTGGGGAAGAGAGCGTGAGCGTGCTAGCTAAACAGACTGGTACTCAGGCTAGGTCTGGTCTGGGACTGGGGAAGAGAGCGTGAGCGTGCTAGCTAAACAGACTGGTACTCAGGCTAGGTCTGGTCTGGGAAGGAAGAGAGCGTGAGCGTGCTAGCTAAACAGACTGGTACTCAGGGAGGAAGAGAGCGTGAGCGTGCTAGCTAAAACAGACTGGTACTCAGGCTAGGTCTGGTCTGGGGACTGGGGAAGAGAGCGTGAGCGTGCTAGCTAAAACAGACTGGTACTCAGGGAGGAAGAGAGCGTGAGCGTGCTAGCTAAACAGACTGGTCCTCAGGTAGTCGGCTGGGGACTGGGGAAGAGAGCGTGAGCGTGCTAGCTAAAACAGACTGGTACTCAGGGAGGAAGAGAGCGTGAGCGTGCTAGCTAAACAGACTGGTACTCAGGGAGGAAGAGAGCGTGAGCGTGCTAGAAGCTAAACAGACTGGTCCTCAGGCTAGGTCTGGTCTGGGGACTGGGGAAGAGAGCGTGAGCGTGCTAGCTAAAACAGACTGGTACTCAGGGAGGAAGAGAGCGTGAGCGTGCTAGCTAAACAGACTGGTACTCAGGGAGGAAGAGAGCGTGAGCGTGCTAGCTAAACAGACTGGTCCTCAGGCTAGGTCTGGTGTGGGGACTGGGGAAGAGAGCGTGAGCGTGCTAGCTAAACAGACTGGTACTCAGGGAGGAAGAGAGCGTGAGCGTGCTAGCTAAACAGACTGGTCCTCAGGCTAGGTCTGGTCTGGGAACTGGGGAAGAGAGCGTGAGTGTGCTAGCTAAACAGACTGGTCCTCAGGCTAGGTCTGGTGTGGAACTGGGGAAGAGAGCGTGAGCGTGCTAGCTAAAACAGACTGGTCCTCAGGCTAGGTCTGGTCTGGGAACTGGGGAAGAGAGCGTGAGCGTGCTAGCTAAACAGACTGGTACTCAGGGAGGAAGAGAGCGTGAGCGTGCTAGCTAAACAGACTGGTCCTCAGGCTAGGTCTGGTCTGGGGAGGGAAGAGAGCGTGAGCGTGCTAGCTAAACAGACTGGTACTCAGGCTAGGCTGCTGGGGACGGGGAAGAGAGCGTGAGCGTGCTAGCTAAACAGACTGGTCCTCAGGCTAGGTCTGGTCTGGGAACTGGGGAAGAGAGCGTGAGCGTGCTAGCTAAACAGACTGGTACTCAGGGAGGAAGAGAGCGTGAGCGTGCTAGCTAAACAGACTGGTCCTCAGGCTAGGTCTGGTCTGGGGACTGAGGAAGAGAGCGTGAGCGTGCTAGCTAAACAGACTGGTACTCAGGGAGGAAGAGAGCGTGAGCGTGCTAGCTAAACAGACTGGTACTCAGGGAGGAAGAGAGTGTGAGCGTACTAGCTAAACAGACTGGTACTCAGGGAGGAAGAGAGCGTGAGCGTGCTAGCTAAACAGACTGGTACTCAGGGAGGAAGAGAGCGTGAGCGTGCTAGCTAAAACAGACTGGTACTCAGGGAGGAAGAGAGCGTGAGCGTGATAGCTAAACAGACTGGTCCTCAGGCTAGGTCTGGTCTGGGAACTGGGGAAGAGAGCGTGAGCGTGCTAGCTAAAACAGACTGGTACTCAGGGAGGAAGAGAGCGTGAGCGTGCTAGCTAAACAGACTGGTACTCAGGGAGGAAGAGAGCGTGAGCGTGCTAGCTAAACAGACTGGTACTCAGGGAGGAAGAGAGCGTGAGCGTGCTAGCTAAACAGACTGGTACTCAGGGAGGAAGAGAGCGTGAGCGTGCTAGCTAAACAGACTGGTACTCAGGGAGGAAGAGAGCGTGAGCGTGCTAGCTAAACAGACTGGTACTCAGGCTAGGTCTGGTGTGGGGACTGGGGAAGAGAGCGTGAGCGTGCTAGCTAAACAGACTGGTCCTCAGGGAGGAAGAGAGCGTGAGCGTGCTAGCTAAACAGACTGGTACTCAGGGAGGAAGAGAGCGTGAGCGTGCTAGCTAAACAGACTGGTACTCAGGGAGGAAGAGAGCGTGAGCGTGCTAGCTAAACAGACTGGTACTCAGGGAGGAAGAGAGCGTGAGCGTGCTAGCTAAAACAGACTGGTACTCAGGCTAGGTCTGGTCTGGGGACTGGGGAAGAGAGCGTGAGCGTGCTAGCTAAAACAGACTGGTACTCAGGGAGGAAGAGAGCGTGAGCGTGCTAGCTAAACAGACTGGTCCTCAGGCTAGGTCTGGTGTGGGGACTGGGGAAGAGAGCGTGAGCGTGCTAGCTAAACAGACTGGTACTCAGGGAGGAAGAGAGCGTGAGCATGCTAGCTAAACAGACTGGTACTCAGGGAGGAAGAGAGCGTGAGCGTGCTAGCTAAACAGACTGGTCCTCAGGCTAGGTCTGGTGTGGGGACTGGGGAAGAGAGCGTGAGCGTGCTAGCTAAACAGACTGGTACTCAGGGAGGAAGAGAGCGTGAGCGTGCTAGCTAAACAGACTGGTCCTCAGGCTAGGTCTGGTCTGGGAACTGGGGAAGAGAGCGTGAGTGTGCTAGCTAAACAGACTGGTCCTCAGGCTAGGTCTGGTGTGGGAACTGGGGAAGAGAGCGTGAGCGTGCTAGCTAAAACAGACTGGTCCTCAGGCTAGGTCTGGTCTGGGAACTGGGGAAGAGAGCGTGAGCGTGCTAGCTAAAACAGACTGGTACTCAGGGAGGAAGAGAGCGTGAGCGTGCTAGCTAAACAGACTGGTCCTCAGGCTAGGTCTGGTCTGGGGACTGGGGAAGAGAGCGTGAGCATGCTAGCTAAACAGACTGGTACTCAGGCTAGGTCTGGTCTGGGGACTGGGGAAGAGAGCGTGAGCGTGCTAGCTAAACAGACTGGTCCTCAGGCTAGGTCTGGTCTGGGAACTGGGGAAGAGAGCGTGGCGTGCTAGCTAAACAGACTGGTACTCAGGGAAGAGAGCGTGAGCGTGCTAGCTAAACAGACTGGTCCTCAGGCTAGGTCTGGTCTGGGGACTGAGGAAGAGAGCGTGAGCGTGCTAGCTAAACAGACTGGTACTCAGGGAGGAAGAGAGCGTGAGCGTGCTAGCTAAACAGACTGGTACTCAGGGAGGAAGAGAGCGTGAGCGTGCTAGCTAAACAGACTGGTACTCAGGGAGGAAGAGAGCGTGAGCGTGCTAGCTAAACAGACTGGTACTCAGGGAGGAAGAGAGCGTGAGCGTGCTAGCTAAAACAGACTGGTACTCAGGGAGGAAGAGAGCGTGAGCGTGATAGCTAAACAGACTGGTCCTCAGGCTAGGTCTGGTCTGGGAACTGGGGAAGAGAGCGTGAGCGTGCTAGCTAAAACAGACTGGTACTCAGGGAGGAAGAGAGCGTGAGCGTGCTAGCTAAACAGACTGGTACTCAGGGAGGAAGAGAGCGTGAGCGTGCTAGCTAAACAGACTGGTACTCAGGGAGGAAGAGAGCGTGAGCTTGCTAGCTAAACAGACTGGTACTCAGGGAGGAAGAGAGCGTGAGCGTGCTAGCTAAACAGACTGGTACTCAGGGAGGAAGAGAGCGTGAGCGTGCTAGCTAAACAGACTGGTACTCAGGCTAGGTCTGGTGTGGGGACTGGGGAAGAGAGCGTGAGCGTGCTAGCTAAACAGACTGGTCCTCAGGGAGGAAGAGAGCGTGAGCGTGCTAGCTAAACAGACTTTTACTCAGGGAGGAAGAGAGCGTGAGCGTGCTAGCTAAACAGACTGGTACTCAGGGAGGAAGAGAGCGTGAGCATGCTAGCTAAACAGACTGGTACTCAGGGAGGAAGAGAGCGTGAGCGTGCTAGCTAAACAGACTGGTACTCAGGGAGGAAGAGAGCGTGAGCGTGCTAGCTAAAACTGACTGGTACTCAGGCTAGGTCTGGTCTGGGGACTGGGGAAGAGAGCGTGAGCGTGCTAGCTAAAACAGACTGGTACTCAGGGAGGAAGAGAGCGTGAGCGTGCTAGCTAAACAGACTGGTCCTCAGGCTAGGTCTGGTCTGGGGACTGGGGAAGAGAGCGTGAGCGTGCTAGCTAAAACAGACTGGTACTCAGGGAGGAAGAGAGCGTGAGCATGCTAGCTAAACAGACTGGTACTCAGGGAGGAAGAGAGCGTGAGCGTGCTAGCTAAACAGACTGGTCCTCAGGCTAGGTCTGGTGTGGGGACTGGGGAAGAGAGCGTGAGCGTGCTAGCTAAACAGACTGGTCCTCAGGCTAGGTCTGGTCTGGGAACTGGGGAAGAGAGCGTGAGCGTGCTAGCTAAACAGACTGGTCCTCAGGCTAGGTCTGGTCTGGGAACTGAGGAAGAGAGCGTGAGCGTGCTAGCTAAACAGACTGGTACTCAGGGAGGAAGAGAGCGTGAGCGTGCTAGCTAAACAGACTGGTCCTCAGGCTAGGTCTGGTCTGGGGATTGGGGAAGAGAGTGTGAGCGTGCTAGCTAAACAGACTGGTCCTCAGGCTAGGTCTGGTCTGGGAACTGGGGAAGAGAGCGTGAGCGTGCTAGCTAAACAGACTGGTCCTCAGGCTAGGTCTGGTGTGGGGACTGGGGAAGAGAGCGTGAGCGTGCTAGCTAAACAGACTGGTACTCAGGGAGGAAGAGAGCGTGAGCGTGCTAGCTAAAGAGACTGGTACTCAGGGAGGAAGAGAGCGTGAGCGTGCTAGCTAAACAGACTGGTCCTCAGGCTAGGTCTGGTCTGGGGACTGAGGAAGAGAGCGTTAGCGTGCTAGCTAAACAGACTGGTCCTCAGGCTAGGTCTGGTGTGGGGACTGGGGAAGAGAGCGTGAGCGTGCTAGCTAAACAGACTGGTACTCAGGGAGGAAGAGAGCGTGAGCGTGCTAGCTAAACAGACTGGTACTCAGGGAGGAAGAGAGCGTGAGCGTGCTAGCTAAACAGACTGGTACTCAGGGAGGAAGAGAGCGTGAGCGTGCTAGCTAAAACAGACTGGTACTCAGGGAGGAAGAGAGCGTGAGCGTGCTAGCTAAACAGACTGGTACTCAGGGAGGAAGAGAGCGTGAGCGTGCTAGCTAAACAGACTGGTCCTCAGGCTAGGTCTGGTCTGGGGACTGAGGAAGAGAGCGTGAGCGTGCTAGCTAAACAGACTGGTCCTCAGGCTAGGTCTGGTGTGGGGACTGGGGAAGAGAGCGTGAGCGTGCTAGCTAAACAGACTGGTACTCAGGGAGGAAGAGAGCGTGAGCGTGCTAGCTAAACAGACTGGTACTCAGGGAGGAAGAGAGCGTGAGCGTGCTAGCTAAACAGACTGGTACTCAAGGAGGAAGAGAGCGTGAGCGTGCTAGCTAAACAGACTGGTACTCAGGGAGGAAGAGAGCGTGAGCGTGCTAGCTAAACAGACTGGTACTCAGGGAGGAAGAGAGCGTGAGCGTGCTAGCTAAACAGACTGTCCTCAGGCTAGGTCTGGTCTGGGAACTGCGGAAGAGAGCGTGAGCGTGCTAGCTAAACAGACTGGTACTCAGGGAGGAAGAGAGCGTGAGCATGCTAGCTAAACAGACTGGTACTCAGGGAGGAAGAGAGCGTGAGCGTGCTAGCTAAACAGACTGTTCTCAGGCTAGGTCTGGTCTGGGAACTGAACCTGTTGGTTTTACTTTTAACTATAAAGAAGCTTTTTGATCCAAGAGTTGCTGAATCTCCTCTCTACTTCGGTTTGATCCTCAATTCATGCACCTTGGTTGGAGAGCAAGGTAGCAGCAAGAGATAGCAGCTTCTCTCAGATTTACAGAACAGGAAATGCACAACTATTTTGTAGGAAACAGGTAGATTTCATTTTCATGTCATACCTGCAACCAATCAGATCACACAAACAATTAATTCAAACGGGCCAATCAGCTCACAGTTCCAAATCACATTATTACCTTAATTCTCCTAATAGAGGTACATTACATGACCAAAAGTATGTGGACACCTTCTCGTCGAACATCTCATTCCAAAATCATGGGCATTAATATGGAGTTGGTCCCCCCTTTGCTTCTATAACAGCCTCCACTCTTCTGGGAAGGCTTTCCACTAGATGTTGGAACGTTGCTGCGGGGACTTGCTTCCATTCAGCCACAAGAGCATTAGTGAGGTCGGGCACTGATGTTGGGCGATTAGTTCTGGCTTGCAGTCGGCGTTCCAATGCATCCCAGAGGTGTTCGATGGGGTTGAGGTCAGGGCTCTGTGCAGGCCAGTCAAGTTCTTCCACACCGATCTCGACAAACCATCTCTGTATGGAACTCACTTTGTGCACGGGTATTGTCATGCTGAAAGAGGAAAGGGCCTTCCCCAATCTGTTGCCACAAAGTTAGAAGCACAGAATTGTCTACAATGTCATTGTATGCTGTAGCGTTAAGATTTCCCTTCACTGGAACTAAGGGGCCAAGCCCGAACCATGAAAAACAGCCCCAGACCATTATTCCTCCTCCACCAAACTTTACAGTTGGCACTATGCATTGGGGCAGGTAGCGTTCTCCTGGCATCCGCCAAACCCAGATTCGTACGTCCGACTGCCAGATGGTGAAGCGTGATTCATCACTCCAGAGAACGTGTTTCCACTGCTCCAGAGTCCAATGGCGGCGAGCTTTACACCACTCCAACCAACGCTTGGCATTGCACATGGTGATCTTAGGCTTGTGTGCAGCTGCTCGGCCATGGAAACCCATTTCATGAAGCTCCCGACGAACAGTTATTGTGCTGATGTTGGTTCCAGAGGCAGTTTGGAACTCGGTAGTGAGTGTTGTAACCGAGGACAGATGATTTTTATGCGCTTCAGCACTCGGCGGTCCCGTTCTGTGAGCTTGTGTGGCCTACCACTTCACGGCTGAGCCGTTGTTGCTCCTAGACGTTTCCACGTCACAACAACAGCAATTACAGTTGACCGGGGGCAGGTTTGGCAGGGCAGAAATTTGACGAACTGACTTGTTGGAGAGGTGGCGTCCTATGACGGTGCCACGTTGAAAGTCACTGAACTCTTCAGTATGAGCCATTCTACTGCTAATGTTTGTCTATGGAGATTGCATGTCTGTGTGCTCGATTTTATACACCTGTCAGCAACAGGTGTGGCTGAAATAGCCAAATCCACTAATATGAAGGGATGTCCACATACTTTTGTATATACAGTGTACCTCCAGTCTCTCATTAACCCTACTGTTCACTACAGGGGAGAGATATTATAACCAAACACTGACAGAACCACAACAACACATCCATGAACTGGAATGTTTTTGGAGAGGTTTTGATGCAAGGGCCTAATTAAACTCTACATAACTGACACACAATGGTAAAAAAACACACACACACACACACACACACACACACACACACACACACACAAAAACACACACACACACACGAGACACAGAGCTGTCAAATCTAGGGAGAGCCTAATGAATCCTGACGGGGGATTCCACACACAGGGACATTATTCAGCATCAAGTTTGATGGTTTATTTTTTAAATCAACTTTGACAGAGTTCAAATTGTTCTATTTTTTTTGTTTTGTTTTTTTCTATTTTCATCAGGTTGAACTTTTGATCCGCTGTTTGTTTGTGTTTCATTCAGCTTATCTTTCTGTCCCCTGAAGAATAAAGGCTACCTGTCTGTTTTCACCATGGCTGCATCCCAGAGGGCCCCTTGTTCCCTGTATAACGCACTACTTTGGTCCAGAGCCCTGTGTGCCCTGCATGGTCACAAGTTAATATAAAGGGACATGTGACACTATGTGAGTCTGTGGAGAAGTAGTTTGACCTTTGACCTTTTCGGAATTTTAAGTAGAATTGACCTCCAACCTCAGCGGTGAAACACATTTTCCTACTGCAGGAGATCCACAGCTGATTAAACAGGGACCACAACATGGTACCTTATTCCCTATGGGCCCTCTGGTCAAAAAGTAGTGGACTACGTAGGGAATAGAGTCTCATTTGGGATGCACACTGTGTGTTGAGACAGGATGAACCAGAACCAGCTAGCAGAGCCAGGGCCTGTAAGCTGAAAATCACATCCGCAGCATGTCAACACACACACTCACACTCACACACACAGACACCTCTCTCTCTCTCTCTCTCTCTCTCTCCTCTCTCTCTCTCTCTCTCTCTCTCTCTCTCTCTCTCTCTCTCTCTCTCTCTCTCTCTCTCTCTCTCTCTCTCTCTCTCTCTGTCTCTCTCTCTCTCTCTCTCTCTCTCTCTCTCTCTCTCTCTCTCTCTCTCTCTCTCTCTCTCTCTCTCTCCTCTCTCTCTGCCTCTCTCTCTCTCTCTCTCTTTCTCTCTGCCTCTCTCTCTCTGTCTCTCTCTCTCTCTCTCTCTCTCTCTCTCTCTCTCTCTCTCTCTCTCTCTCTCTCTCACACACACACACACACACACCACATACACTCTGTTAGCAGGAGAAACCAGGCAATCAATAGAAAGTTAATTACCAGGGAGGCTGGTAATCTGCTCAGCTGCAGCTATGAGGAGCACAGTCTCTACCTCAGCACCTGGTCTTAATCATCTGTCTGCCTGCCCGCCTGTCTGCCTGCCCAACACACACACACACACACACACACACACACAAACAAACACACACACACACAGGTGTGAACACACAGGGACAAACACACTGGCATGGACACACACACATACAGGCATAAACACATGCACACACATAGGTGTGAACACACACACACTGCCACAGACAAAAGCTTATCTCCATCCAGATGAGCCATCAGCCATGAGGAAAGATCAGCCAGATGAGCCATCAGCCATGAGGAAACACATCAGACAAGAGAAACCCCAATGAGAGAAGAAGCAGTGGTGGAAATAGTACCCAATTGTCATACTTGAGTAAAAGTAAAGATACCTTAATAGAAAATGACTCAAGTAAAAGTGAAAGTCACCCAGTAAAATACTACTTGAGTAAAAGTCTAAAAGTATTTACTTTCAAATATACTTATGTATCAAAAGTAAATGTAATTTCTAAAATATACTTAAAGGAGCAATATGTCGAATTTTTGCATTTTAATGACATAAAATGTCCATAATATATCTGTAGTAATAGTGGAATGATAGTGTTTCACAAAAAAAAAAAAAAAATGCTTTGGGCCCTTACAAATTTGCATTCAGAATTTCAGTTCTCCTATTGGTCAACAAATGTTAGCTGTGATGTTTTGTGAATGGAGAATCCGGGTTAGCTTTGTGCCATCTAAATGATATGGCTGTCTTGATAAATAACTAAGGTGTACATGGTATTTACGATCTAAAACCAGTCAGGATATTGACATGAGCATGTCACGATCATTTAGAACCGACTTAGTTTTTGCATTGGCTAGCGGCTAGCAGCTAGCTAACCCTCCATGTGCATTTCTCTGTTTGAGAGTGATAGAACTGTTAGATTAATTTGTATTTTAAGAATAATGACTAAAGGATTTCACCCCAAATACAGTATAAATGTGTAAACTGTGTTAGAATTATCAACCCACTAACAGAGGGGGGCGGGACTAAACATTCCACGGGCGGATGATTGCATCCGTGGAGAATAGTCCTGGCCTTCGACGTTAAGGTTATGAACAGGCCGGTGATTACTCTTATGAACGATAGAGACGTTAACAAAAATATGGATTGGATAAATTATATCTATTACAACCAACAAAGATTTATTGACCAGACTAGAGATGCAGTAAAGGGGATCTCAGAGCGATTATCCGCCATCCAGCTCATAACTTAGTAGAGGTTGGTTCTAGATCAGGCAGAAAGGGCCGGTGTCTATAGAATGATAAGGCATTGTTGCACATGAATCCCTAACAACACCACACTGGATGGGACAGTCACCAGAGCTCTTACAGAATTAACTGCACTAAGTGAAGAATGAACTGAGAACTCAGAAGTTAGTACATCGTGGATAGGGTGGTTTGATGAAATGTTTGGTAAATGGAAAACCATAGCAGCCACCATCTTAGGAGCGGTCAGTGTTTGTATGGGTATTCTTGTATTATGTGGTTGTTGTCTTGTTCCCTGTGTCCGAGGATTGGTGAGTCAGGCGTTGGTGAAATGCAGTATCTAAACAATGATGAGAGATGGACTGACTCCGGACTCTGACCAGGGGAATGTGAAAAACGATCCTCCAGGCTTGGTGGATGACGAGGATTTGGACCCTGAAAGACCGCAATTGGATGAAATGTTTATTAGTTTCTGACGTGATCTCTGAGATTAATCATGCTTGTAAAATACATTTATCCTGAATGTGAAGACCTTTAGTCAAAGGGGTGGATTGTTAGATTAATTTGTATTTTAAGAATAATGAATAAAGGATTTCACCCCAAATACAGTATAAATGTGTAAACTGTGTTACAATTATCAACCCACTAACAGAGGGGGGGGCGGGACTAAACATTCCAGGGTGAAGGAGAAAGGTGGAAACTGTTTAAGAAAGCCTCCTAAAGGTGGGCGGAGCAAAGTGCCTTTGTGTGTCAAGGGGTATAAAACAGGAGTGTATGTGTTTTGGTGGCGGAGCTCTCCATGATTAAATAACACAGATCATTCTTGCTGGTTGTGGACCTTGAATCATTTATGATTAAAACCAGAGCCTTACAACCTCTGGTAATGATTCAAGCTTAGGTTGAATTAGAGATAGAAATTCTCTTAACAAGAACTGTAATGACGCTCGGCTGAAACGTTAGCAGCTGTAATGGTGCTCGGCAGTATAGTTGCCTCGCCTTTTTGAGACTTCCCAAGTGACTAACGTTTTTTCAAAACATTACTGGAACAATGTTAGCTAGCTAGGTAGAGAGTTGACAAGCAAGCTCACTAGCTAGGTTTTGTGACATACGTTAGCCAGCTAGCTAACATTATGTAGCTAGGTAGAGAGTTGACAAGCAAGCTCATTAGCTAGGTTTTGTGACATACGTTAGCCAGCTAGCTAACATTATGTAGCTAGGTAGAGAGTTGACAAGCAAGCTCACTAGCTAGGTTTTGTGACATACGTTAGCCAGCTAGCTAGCTAACATTATGTAGCTAGGTAGAGAGTTGACAAGCAAGCTCACTAGCTAGGTTTTGTGACATACGTTAGCCAGCTAGCTAGCTAACATTATGTAGCTAGGTAGAGAGTTGACAAGCAAGCTCACTAGCTAGGTTTTGTGACATACGTTAGCAAAGCTAGCTAGCTAGATATAATCTGATGTAATAATGGGACATCAGCGAAATACATATTTAAATTTCTCATCTTCTAGTTATGAAAAGGCCCCACCACAATCCACTCCAAGGAAAGTGTTACCTCAGCCTGCTTTATCAAGCATTGGAGTGGCATCCAGCAACACACTGTCAGATAGGTGATGAGAACACATGCTTGATTTCAATAGGAGAATAGCTAGATACCCTTTTTTCCTGTTCCTTTCAATGATGGCTATTGGGTAGTGTGATCTTTCTTGTGTGTGCATCATTTATGGTTGGTTTCTGAGTCCCTTTCTTTGTGCCTGGCTTCTTTGAGTAGCCGATGTAGGGGTGTATCTCTCTGTCATGTCTCCCTCTCTAGTATTCAAAATGTTTGCCAGTAATGAAGATAATATATGCTTGGAGTATAACCCACTGTCTTTTTCTAAAGGGGGGGGAGGTTCTGGAGGAGCCTGGAGTGGTTGAGCTAGATGGGAGCACCGTGGAGGAGCCTGGAGTGGTTGAGCTAGATGGGAGCACCGTGGAGGAGCCTGGAGTGGTTGAGCTAGATGGGAGCAGCGTGGAGGCAACAGAAGGCGAAAACAGGCTACACTAAAGGTTTTTTTTCATTAACTATTCCCAGACATCATCACCCTATGTGTGTATTGCCAATGTTGTACAGATCTTATTCAGTGAATTACATTTTTTTTGTAATGTTCCATCACTTCTATTTAGACTGATTTAATATGAGCGTCTCCGGAGAGACCATCGAAGTACATGAAGATGAGGTCAATGGCCTAATGAATAGTGTGGAAGTGGAAGATTGTTCTTAGTGACGTGCTAGTGAGCTTACTTTTTTGGTTTGGTATTTACACTTTACCGTGACATTATTATTCTGTCTTATTTGTGACAGCATCGATTGGGATGATGAAATTGGCGCTGACGAGACCCGGTGCTGAACGAGACCTGGAGTCCCTCAAAGGAATCACAGGTGGATGAAGATTCTGATGAGATACAATTGAGATACAATCTCTCTTCCAAGAGCCCTGGTTCAAGACCAAGACCGCGCACGCAGGGTGTATATTATAGTATAGTATATTATAAATGGTAGTATGGAAACTATTGCATGCTGTCTTTATTTTACAGATCATCCCCCAAAGGTCACTGCGTCTGGAAATGGAAGTGAAGCGTGGGATGCTGGCGGGTGACTTTTTGTTGGCCACAAACACTTAGCTGTCTGGGGATAATTACTCAACAATGGTCTTTCCTTTTTCAAATTCATTAACATGGGGGATGGTTTCCAGTAGCACTTTTTTCAACATTCAAAACTCATACTGTGTGGACTGGATCAAATCTAGATGGAGAAAAGGTTTGAAAAGGAAAAGGAAAAGGTCTGTGATCATTGACCGTCTGCGAACCAAAAGACTGTGCGGTAGCCCTAGGTAAGACCTCATCGTTTGTGTGCTCACAGTACACCACAAGTATTTAACATGGATGTCCTGTTTTTTTGATTTAGTACTTCTATGTCTCTTACAATTTCAGCTGATGGCCACATGGACGTGCCAGTCTACTGGGGACAGTACTGCTCCTGCACCACATTGGAGAATGATTCCAAAGACGACTTCATCTCCGTAGTGAACATTGACAAGAGGGAGACCCAGAGGGAAACTCTGTCATCGTGGAGAAAAAGAGGCGTTCATTAGGACCATGGGATCAGCTGATTACGGAGATCCCGCTAAAATAAATCTGCACACGTTCAGATTTCTGCTCTAATGAGTAAGTTTGGATATGACCATGCACATTGTGATGTCACGAGAGGCTGTGTCCTGGAGGGACGTTACATCCCCCTGAGGTGGCTGCAAACCCAGACAGCTGTGGCTCCATCTGCTGGTATGGTCGGGAACTCCACCCCTCTATGGCCAATCTTCCCACGCAGCTGAAACAAATGAGGAGCTGATGAGCTGAAGGTTTGGGAAGGGAAGAGACACAGTCTCCAACCTGGGCTCTCTGGAGAACAAGAGTGCTGCACGTCCACTTCCATGAGGAATATAAGGATTTGGAGATACTTACCTTTGGGAAATACTCACCTTTGGATATATGCACCTGTGGAAATACGTGAGAGACATTTGGAAGGACTTTTTTGCTGGGTTGGCCACTAGCTGCAACGTGGACTACAGTAAGGCTGGGGAAAAGTTATCTGAGCGAGTGAGAATTATGATTTTGGATGTGGAAGAGACATCCCTGAACTGTTAACCCTTAAAGAGCCACAAGAGAACAGAATTTTGTTATATTTTCGTTAATTTCCCCAAGACCTATAATAAAATCCTTGTTTTGTTTGAACCTTGTCTCCTTGCACTACTTGAGCAATCCCGCTGAAAGCTGTGTAGCCTCTCGTGACGTCACAGATGGTGGAGAATACGGGCACGCTCAAGCGTTAATAGTGCATGTCAGAGGAGGATACCGAAGGTTTGATCACCCAGTTTTCCAAGTTGGCCGTAGGCTCCCCGCCGACTGAAATGGAGGACATATTGAAAGCCCTTGTTGCTGGCCAGCACGCCCAGATGCAAGCAAACGTGGCTCTCTTGGAGGAGCAAAAGAAAGCCAACCTTCTGAAGGCAGAGGAATTGCAGTTGCAGAGACAGAGGGTTGTCCAAAATACCCGCCCAATAAAGGCAAGTGACTTTATATCTAAGATGGGAGCTACCGATGACATTGAGGCATACCTGCATGCATTTGAGGCCACGGCCACTAGGGAAGCCTGGCCCAAGCAACAGTGGGTTGGTCTGTTAGCCCCCTTTCTAACTGGGGAATCGCTGAATGCTGTCCGGGACCTGGGCCCTGACCAGGTTACTGACTATGATGCCCTGAAGTCTGAGATCCTCAGCAGATATGGACTCACAAAGTTTGGTATGGCCCAGCGCTTTCACAGCTGGACCTTCCAACCAGACCAACCTCCTCGGGCGCAGATGCATGAACTTGTCCGAATCGCAAGGAAATGGCTGGATCCGCAGAGGAATACAGCAGCGGCGGTGGTGGAGGCCATTGTGGTGGATCGTTACCTACGCGCCCTGCCTTATGAGGCAAAACGGGTCATCAGTCAACAGGCCTTGACCACGGCTGATCTGACCGTGGAAGCTGTGGAAAAGTACCAGGCCACAGCGGAGATGCTGAATGCTTCCCGAAAAGACCCCAGGAGTGCGGCCCCACCACAAATGGGAAGAACCCGTCCAAAGGACCCCAAGGTCTCGAACCCAGCCACGTCAGGACTTATCCCGGCTCCAGGGGGAGCCAGAAACCAGGCGGGTCCAAGAAGAGTACACCAGGAGGGGGAAACTCGACAGTGTTACCGGTGTGGGGAGATGGGACATATCTCCTGGCAGTGTGGGAAACCAGCCGATGAACCTATGCCCACTGCGGAGTCCTCCAGCTCAGCACCCACACACCGTTTTGCCTCGCTCTTGGGAGTCGTAGATGGCGGCCCAGATCGACCCCCCCACCTGCCCGGTAACTGTGAATCACCATGATGTGGAGGCCTTACTGGATTCTGGTAGCCGGGCCACCCTGGTGCGTAAGGATTTGGTGGGCCCAACGTGTCTGACCCCGGGAAAGTCCTCCCAGTTTCCTGTGTCCATGGGGACACCAGAGAATACCCCATTACTGAACTTACAATGACCAGCACACGGGGAACCATACACACGACGGCGGGGGGTGGTTGATTCCCTCCCCGTCCCTGTCCTAATTGGACGAGACTGCCCAGCCTTTTACCCACTCTGGAGAGAGTCTCAGGAGAGGATAACCCGAGTACCTCGGAAACGGAGAGGCAAGACTCATCCTGGGAAGGCTCCGGTGCAATCCTCCGAATTACTCACTCCCGCCCGGGCTCTGATAGGGATGGCAGGTGCCCAGACCGACACAGAGACGGAGCTACAGAATCTGGACAAAGAACTGTCTGGTCTGAAGGGGACCGCTGAGAGGTATCGTTTGTTAAAGCAACAGTTAGACATGAAGACAGAAGAGTTAGATATCCTCCAGGCTAAACTCCAACAGAGCTCCTTCCATAAGCAACAGGAGGAGCTGGAGAGGCTGCGCAGGACCATCGAGGAGTGTGAGGAGACCCTGCGCAGTAGTAAGGAGGTCCAGAAGAAGGCAGAGGAGAAGTACAAGGTGTTGGAGAACAAGATGAAGAATGCGGAGGCAGAGAGAGAGAAGGAACTGAAAGCTGCTCAACAGAAGCTAAACTCTGCTAAAACCAAGGCTGATGCGTTCAGTAAGAAACTCAAGGAGAGACAACAGGAGGCTGAGTCCCTGGTCCTAGAGGTGGAGGAGTTGAAGAGAGAGCAGGCTGGCAAGCACCACGGCAATGCGGACGCCCTCTCCCGGCGTGATGCCTTCTTCGCTGCCTTTACCCCGACGAGGACGTCGGTCCCGAGGAGGGGGATGTGTGATGTCACGAGAGGCTGTGTCCTGGAGGGACGTTACATCCCCCTGAGGTGGCTGCAAACCCAGACAGCTGTGGCTCCATCTGCTGGTATGGTCGGGAACTCCACCCCTCTATGGCCAATCTTCCCACGCAGCTGAAACAAATGAGGAGCTGATGAGCTGAAGGTTTGGGAAGGGAAGAGACACAGTCTCCAACCTGGGCTCTCTGGAGAACAAGAGTGCTGCACGTCCACTTCCATGAGGAATATAAGGATTTGGAGATACTTACCTTTGGGAAATACTCACCTTTGGATATATGCACCTGTGGAAATACGTGAGAGACATTTGGAAGGACTTTTTTGCTGGGTTGGCCACTAGCTGCAACGTGGACTACAGTAAGGCTGGGGAAAAGTTATCTGAGCGAGTGAGAATTATGATTTTGGATGTGGAAGAGACATCCCTGAACTGTTAACCCTTAAAGAGCCACAAGAGAACAGAATTTTGTTATATTTTCGTTAATTTCCCAAGACCTATAATAAAATCCTTGTTTTGTTTGAACCTTGTCTCCTTGCACTACTTGAGCAATCCCGCTGAAAGCTGTGTAGCCTCTCGTGACGTCACAACATCTAAAATGTTCCTTTTGCAAGATTGAATCGGGGAGCTTAGTGGTTAAGAGCGTTGTGCCAGTGACCGAAAGGTCGCTGGTTCTAATCCCCGAGCCGACTAAGTGAAAAATCTGTCGATGTTCCCTTGAGCGAGGCACTTAACCCTAATTGCTCCTGTGAGTCGCTCTGGATAAGAGAGTCTGCTAAATGACTGTATATATATCACTCCTATTTTTTCAGACCCAGCGAAAGGCAAATATAAAGACAGTGGAATATGATGTGTATTTTTAATGGATTATCAGATGAAATTGAGTTAATCATGAACATATAGTTAACATTCTTTGTGGCTAACTGAATTGGGCCGTTTGTTTTTTTGTCTCTCTCTTCAAACACAGTGAAGAGGAGCGGCACCAGGGTTGAATAGAGTTTGGGCTAGACCTTTGTCTCCTTGGTAACATCTTGATTGATTACAGCTTGAGGGGGGGGGGGGGGAGGATTGTGTGATTTAGGGCCTTGTCGTGTTTAAGCTAAACATGAGTGTGTGTGCAAGACAGGGGAGCGGGTGACTGGTTGGAGTAACAGTTCAGCTGTCCTCAGGGACAAAGGAAGTGGGCGGAGCAATAAAAGAGCGGGAAAAACTGAAGAGGACTATGTAAGATGGAGGGAGACCTTAAGAATGGGTGCCCCTCTGCAGACGGGTATCGGCTGAAGTTGAAAACTTTCATAAAGTCATTTCTTGATGAAACAAAAACTCTGTAAGACCTTATTTGTAATAAAGTATAGCGGTTATTTTCCACAACAAATAAAGCACTCGCTCGATATGTGGAATGGAGCCAAGAGCCTGGCCAAGAAAATCCATGCAGTGAGAACGTACTGATAGATATTATAGTATATATATTTTTTTTTTTTTACTTTTATGATGTGACGGTGTTGCTCCAGTGTTGAAATTGTTATCATACTTAGACAGCACAGATGAACGGCCAGGCAGAACTCAATCCTGTGGACGAAGGCTCTCACAGACATCAGGCTCTCACAGACATCAGGCTCTCACAGACATCAGGCTCTCACAGACATCAGGCTTCCACAGACATCAGGCTTCCACAGACATCAGGCTCTCACAGACATCAGGCTTCCACAGACATCAGGCTCTCACAGACATCAGGCTCTCACAGACATCAGGCTCTCACAGACATCAGGCTCTCACAGACATCAGGCTCTCACAGACATCAGGCTCTCACAGACATCAGACTCTCACAGACATCAGGCTCTCACAGACATCAGGCTTCCACAGACATCAGGCTCTCACAGACATCAGGCTCTCACAGACATCAGGCTTCCACAGACATCAGGCTTCCACAGACATCAGGCTCTCACAGACATCAGGCTTCCACAGACATCAGGCTCTCACAGACATCAGACTCTCACAGACATCAGGCTCTCACAGACATCAGGCTCTCACAGACATCAGACTCTCACAGACATCAGGCTCTCACAGACATCAGGCTCTCACAGACATCAGGCTCTCACAGACATCAGGCTCTCACAGACATCAGGCTCTCACAGACATCAGGCTTCCACAGACATCAGGCTTCCACAGACATCAGGCTCTCACAGACACCAGGCTCTCACAGACATCAGGCTCTCACAGACATCAGGCTCTCCAGCACATCAGGCTCTCACAGACATCGTCCTCAACACAAGGTGGCTGAAGGATCTTCATAAATACCTGAACTTCAGGTGGGTTACATATTTTCCTCAAGAATCCTTCCCCCTATTTATCAATCGGTTACAGATAATGGTCCATTATGCATCACTGCAGTACTGTCCTCTGGGTCCACCAGAAAATGTATAAAAATATTTGTCTATTGGTCACAGAGGAGATGGTTGGGAAACCCTGCATCAGGGTGATGTTTGACATACACACAGCCAAAGGAGGACTACAATTTAGTTGATTTCATGACGCATTCAAATCAAATTGTATTGGTCACATACACGTGTTCAGCAGATGTTATTGCGGGTGTAGCGAAACGCTTCATCATGACTTCTCTGTGTTCTTTTCTGTGGTTTTTCCCTATTCACCACCAGTCTATGAGGCCAGAACACTGCTGGCAGCACTAGATTACAACTTCCACAAGGACAGAACAGCCAGACAGAACCCAGACAGAACCAGGATGTAAGTCCCCCTACCTCTATTTGAAGTCGATAGGTTATAGAAGGACGTTTTGAACAACATACGTTTTCAAAGTCTGCCCCAACGCACCTGTTCGCAGTCACATATTGGCCAAAACACAGGGTCTTTCTAAATGAATGTTTCCTGAATTGCTTACATCCTTTCTCCTTGCCTCCTTTTCAAAACCTATTGGAGGGGTGTGTCCGAGGGAGTGACCCTGGAGGGGAGTGTCCGAGGGGAGTGACCCTGGAGGGGTGTGTCCGAGGGGAGTGACCCTGGAGGGGAGTGACCCTGGACCGTCTTCTACCATACGACTGAGAAGTAAGTCGCTCTGGATGAGAGCGTCTGCTAAATGACTAAAATGTAAGGCCTAAGTGACGCAACGTCGGTCTTCCATTTTGACGTCACAAACGCTTTTACAGTTACATTATAACATCACACCTTTATACTATTAGTCCCTCAAAATGATACACCCAGTCATAATGTCAAAGTATTTTTTTTTGTTAATCAGAATAAATGAAAGAATGTTGCAATTACGTATCTACGTGGGATGAATTCATTATTTCATGTAGTATGAAAAATATATATGTATGCACTCACTAACTGGAAGTGGCTCTGGATAAGAGCGTCTGCTAAATGACTCACTAACTGTAAGTGGCTCTGGATAAGAGCGTCTGCTAAATGACTCACTAACTGTAAGTGGCTCTGGATGAGAGCGTTCTGCTAAATGACTCACTAACTGTAAGTGGCTCTGGATAAGAGCGTTCTGCTAAATGACTCACTAACTGTAAGTGGCTCTGGATAAGAGCGTTCTGCTAAATGACTCACTGACTGTAAGTGGCTCTGGATGAGAGCGTCTGCTAAATGACTCACTAACTGTAAGTGGCTCTGGATAAGAGCGTTCTGCTAAATGACTCACTAACTGTAAGTGGCTCTGGATAAGAGCGTCTGCTAAATGACTCACTGACTGTAAGTGGCTCTGGATAAGAGCGTTCTGCTAAATGACTCACTAACTGTAAGTGGCTCTGGATAAGAGCGTCTGCTAAATGACTCACTAACTGTAAGTGGCTCTGGATGAGAGCGTCTGCTAAATGACTCACTAACTGTAAGTGGCTCTGGATAAGAGCGTCTGCTAAATGACTCACTAACTGTAAGTGGCTCTGGATAAGAGCGTTCTGCTAAATGACTCACTGACTGTAAGTGGCTCTGGATAAGAGCGTCTGCTAAATGACTCACTAACTGTAAGTGGCTCTGGATAAGAGCGTCTGCTAAATGACTCACTAACTGTAAGTGGCTCTGGATAAGAGCGTCTGCTAAATGACTCACTAACTGTAAGTGGCTCTGGATAAGAGCGTCTGCTAAATGACTCTCTAACTGTAAGTGGCTCTGGATAAGAGCGTCTGCTAAATGACTCACTAACTGTAAGTGGCTCTGGATAAGAGCGTCTGCTAAATGACTCACTAACTGTAAGTGGCTCTGGATAAGAGCGTCTGCTAAATGACTCACTAACTGTAAGTGGCTCTGGATAAGAGCGTCTGCTAAATGACTCACTAACTGTAAGTGGCTCTGGATAAGAGCGTCTGCTAAATGACTCACTAACTGTAAGTGGCTCTGGATAAGAGCATCTGCTAAATGACTACAATGTAAGTAGGTGAGGACGTGGGATGCAATAGAATATAAACACGAAACTTCTAAGTGTATTTGCAGTGTATCGTAAACCATCCAATCTCCTTTCTCCAAACCATTGAGGGAGGTGACGCACAACCTTATTTGTTCTACCTGTACTCAAGATTGCAAGATCTGTGACCTTACTAATTGTCCATGAAAGTACATATTTTATATTTCATAACACAATGCATACTCTCAAATTATGTTGATTTATAGACTGAATCTGCAATAGGTAAGCAGCTTGGTTTGAAGAAATCAACTGTGGGAGCAATTATTAGGAAATGGAAGACATACAAGACCACTGATAATCTCCCTCGATCTGGGGCTCCACGCAAGATCTCACCCCGTGGGGTCAAAATGATCACACGGGGGGGAAAAAAATCCCAGAACCACACGGGGGGACCTAGTGAATGACCTGCAGAGAGCTGGGACCAAAGTAACAAAGCCTACCATCAGTAACACACTACGCCGCCAGGGACTCAAATCCTGCAGTGCCAGACGTGTCCCCCTGCTTAAGCCAGTACATGTCCAGGCCCGTCTGAAGAGTGCATTTGGATGATCCAGAAGAGGATTGGGAGAATGTCATATGGTCAGATGAAACCAAAATATAACTTTTTGGTAAAAACTCAACTCGTCGTGTTTGGAGGACAAAGAATGCTGAGTTGCATCCAAAGAACACCATACCTACTGTGAAGCATGGGGGTGGAAACATCATGCTTTGGGGCTGTTTTTCTGCAAAGGGACCAGGACGACTGATCCGTGTAAAGGAAAGAATGAATGGGGCCATGTATCGTGAGATTTTGAGTGAAAACCTCCTTCCATCAGCAAGGGCATTGAAGATGAAACGTGGCTGGGTCTTTCAGCGTGACAATGATCCCAAACACACCGCCCGGGCAACGAAGGAGTGGCTTCGTAAGAAACATTTCAAGGTCCTGGAGTGGCCTAGCCAGTCTCCAGATCTCAACCCCATAGAAAATCTTTGGAGGGAGTTGAAAATCTGTGTTGCCCAGCGACAGCCCCAAAACATCACTGTTCTAGAGGAGATCTGCATGGAGGAATGGGCTAAATTACCAGCAACAGTGTGTGAAAACCTTGTGAAGACTTACAGAAAACGTTTGACCTGTGTCATTGCCAACAAAGGGTATATAACAAAGTATTGAGAAACTAATTTGCAAATAAATTCATAAAAATCCTACAATGTGATTTTCTGGAGAAAAAAAATCTAATTTTGTCTGTCATAGTTGACGTGTACCTATGATGAAAATTACAGGCCTCTCTCATCTTTTTAAGTGGGAGAACTTGCACAATTGGTGGCTGACTAAATACTTTTTTTCCCCACTGTATAAACAACACAAGAAGCAGGGGGAAGCCTGGGGTCATGGATGACTCGCTGGTTACCACTTTGAATATGTCATCGAGTTGATTTGTCCAGGGGTAGTTATGTGTTTTATATCCCCGTTGAAAAGCCCTCTGGAATGTCGGTACCATAACCTAATCATTTCACGCCTCTGACTTATTTCCCTGACTTATGTCTTATTTTCACTGGACATCCCATGTCTCCTTGAATAGCAAGGTAAGTTGACCTTTACCCTGCTTAGACCTGGCACAAGTCATTGGTGTTAACTGTTGTTTTGAGGGTGACATTTCGGTAGAATTATGTCAACGGTAATCCATTTTCAATACAGACAAAACGTTGTCTAAAATGTGTAAAATTGTGCCTTTTAAAACTTTATAACCAGAAAAAAACAAATATGCAAACAAACTAATGTAAAATTCGTATTTATTCAAGCACACTTTCAGAAGTATAAATAAAATCGGATATTTAAACCGGGAAAAAGTGCGGTGATGACACTTTTGGGTGAGAAATAAACGAACAACCTTTAGAATCTCTGATATGACATGGTAATGATATGATAATGATAATGACATGGTAATGGTATGATAATGACATGGTAATGATATGATAATGATAATGACATGGTAATGGTATGATAATGACACGGTAATGATATGATAATGATAATGACATGGTAATGATACGATAATGATAATGACATGGTAATGGTATGATAATGACACGGCAATGATATGATAATGATAATGACATGGTAATAATACGATAATGATAATTGCATGGTAATGGTATGATAATGACACGGTAATGATACGATAATGATAATGACATGGTAGTGGTATGATAATGATAATGACATGTAATGATATGATATGATAATGACACGGTAATGATATGATAATGATAATGACACGTAATGATATGATAATGATATGGTAATGATATGATAATGACATGGTAACGATAATGATAATGACACGGTACTTATATGATAATGACATGGTAATGATATGATAATGACATGGTAATGATATTATAATGACATGGTGATGATATGATAATGACATGGTGATGATATGATAATGACACGGTGATGATATGATAATGACATGGTGATGATATGATAATGACACGGCGGTGATATGATAATGACACGGTGGTGATATGATAATGACATGGTGATGATATGATAATGACACGGTGATGATATGATAATGACATGGTGATGATATGATAATGACACGGTGATGATATGATAATGACATGGTAATGATATGATAATGGCACGGTAATGATATGATAATGACATGGTAATGATATGATAATGACACAGTGATGATATGATAATGACATGGTGATGATATGATAATGACACGGTGATGATATGATAATGACACGGTGATGATATGATAATGACACGGTGATGATATGATAATGACATGGTGATGATATGATAATGACATGGTGGTGATATGATAATGACATGGTGTGCCCAGTAAGACGGTTTCTGATGTCCTGAAGATGCACCTGCCAGGTGTTTGTGTGAGGAGAATGCAAACTGAGGGAGAGGTTGTATTCTATCCACAGCAAGTGTCATGATGCCATACTAATGTCAATGTCAATAAGTGTCGGGCAACGGATACTCTTTGGGCATAACACTAGTATGTCACCCTGCCAAACGCTTGGAGAATCCTAGCGCTCCGAGGGTGGAACCCAGTGTATTGTGAATGGAAAGTGTCCCTGATTCTCCAAAACACAGCAACTGGTCGATGTCAACTCGCTTTCCTGCACCAAGGGGCACCATGTTGCCACGTCACTAACTGTGTGTAGGCAGCATGCCGGTACTCCCGGGCGTCATCTCCAGGCTCTGCTGCATCAGCCACTGCCAACACGTCAACCCTTATACCGCCTGTGCAAACGTAACATATCCGTTGTCTAGGCAGTGTTGGGTCGAAAATGTGGCAGCTGGCTTACACAGAGGTCTGGTCCCTGGCCGCAACACTTCCTCTCTCTCTCTCTCTCTGTCTGTAGGCATCTCCCTGCGATTACCAAGGTGCACATCATCTCTAGGACATGAAAAAACCAAAACCCTGTCTCTCGCTGAAAACATCGGCCTCGCCGCCTCCCTGTTGTCTGTATTACCCAGATCCCTGAGGAGGAATTCCTGAATGAACAGACGCTAACACACAGCCTATTATCAGTAAAGGCAGAATGTGATATTTCTCTCCACACCCAACTAAAGGTATTTCTCATATGTATGGTCAAGGTCTACGATTCATTCAAAGCCAATTCAAACACTACTTTCTATTGCAAATTGATGAAACTAGATCATGTTTCTATTGAAAGTAGTATGTGGGGAGAAATACCAAAGACCAAAATGTATTCAGCCACCAATGATTCTGTTCATACATGAACTATTCAACTAGTAAAAGAGAAAATACTTTATTTTTGTTAAATATATAGGCATTTTCAATGTAATACAAACCAGTGTGGCAGCCATTATATCACCTCAGAGAGCAAAAAGCCTCTCATTCTAATTTCTGTCTCTCTGCTGTCCGTCCTCTGCCCCTGGCTCTCCCTCTAGCCCTGCCTCGTCCTGTCTGTCCTCTGCCCCTGGCTCTCCCTCTAGCCCTGCCTCGTCCTGTCTGTCCTCTGCCCCTGGCTCTCCCTCTAGACCTGCCTCTGCCTGTCCGTCCTCTGCCCCTGGCTCTCCCTCTAGCCCTGCCTCTGCCTGTCTGTCCTCTGCCCCTGGCTCTCCCTCTAGCCCTGCCTCTGCCTGTCTGTCCTCTGCCCCCTGGCTCTCCCTCTAGCCCTGCCTCTGCCCCCTGGCTCGCCCTCTAGCCCTGCCTCTGCCTGTCTGTCCTCTGCCCCTGGCTCTCCCTCTACCCCTGCCTCTGCCTGTCTGTCCTCTGCCCCTGGCTCTCCCTCTAGCCCTGCCTCTACCTGTCTGTCCTCTGCCCCTGGCTCTCCCTCTAGCCCTGCCTCTGCCCCTGGCTCTCCCTCTAGCCCTGCCTCTGCTCTGTCCTCTGCCCCTGGCTCTCCCTCTAGCCCTGCCTCTGCCTGTCTGTCCTCTGCCCCTGGCTCTCCCTCTAGCCCTGCCTCTGCCTGTCTGTCCTCTGCCCCTGGCTCTCCCTCTAGCCCTGCCTCTGCCTGTCTGTCCTCTGCCCCTGGCTCTCCCTCTAGCCCTGCCTCTGCCTGTCTGTCCTCTGCCCCCTGGCTCTCCCTCTAGCCCTGCCTCTGCCTCTCTGTCCTCTGCCCCTGGCTCTCCCTCTACCCCCTGCCTCTGCCTGTCTGTCCTCTGCCCCTGGCTCTCCCTCTAGCCCTGCCTCTACCTGTCTGTCCTCTGCCCCTGGCTCTCCCTCTAGCCCTGCCTCTACCTGTCTGTCCTCTGCCCCTGGCTCTCCCTCTACCCCTGCCTCTGCCTGTCTGTCCTCTGCCCCTGGCTCTCCCTCTAGCCCTGCCTCTGCCTGTCTGTCCTCTGCCCCTGGCTCTCCCTCTAGCCCTGCCTCGTCCTGTCTGTCCTCTGCCCCCGGCTCTCCCTCTAGCCCTGCCTCTACCTGTCTGTCCTCTGCCCCTGGCTCTCCCTCTAGCCCTGCCTCTTCCCCTGGCTCTCCCTCTAGCCCTGCCTCTGCCTGTCTGTCCTCTGCCCCTGGCTCTCCCTCTAGCCAAGCCTCGTCCTGTCTGTCCTCTGCCCCTGGCTCTCCCTCTAGCCCTGCCTCTGCCCCTGGCTCTCCCTCTAGCCCTGCCTCTACCTGTCTGTCCTCTGCCCCTGGCTCTCCCTCTAGTCCTGCCTCTGCCCCTGGCTCTCCCTCTAGCCCTGCCTCTACCTGTCTGTCCTCTGCCCCTGGCTCTCCCTCTAGCCCTGCCTCTGCCCCTGGCTCTCCCTCTAGCCCTGCCTCTACCTGTCTGTCCTCTGCCCCTGGCTCTCCCTCTAGCCCTGCCTCTGCCCCTGGCTCTCCCTCTAGCCCTGCCTCTACCTGTCTGTCCTCTGCCCCTGGCTCTCCCTCTAGCCCTGCCTCTGCCTCCCTGGCTCTCCCTCTAGCCCTGCCTCTACCTCTCTGTCCTCTGCCCCCTGGCTCTCCCTCTAGCCCTGCCTCTGCCCCTGGCTCTCCCTCTAGCCCTGCCTCTACCTGTCTGTCCTCTGCCCCTGGCTCTCCCTCTAGCCCTGCCTCTGCCCCTGGCTCTCCCTCTAGCCCTGCCTCTACCTCTCTGTCCTCTGCCCCCTGGCTCTCCCTCTAGCCCTGCCTCTACCTCTCTGTCCTCTGCCCCTGGCTCTCCCTCTAGCCCTGCCTCTGCTCTCTGTCCTCTGCCCCTGGCTCGCCCTCTAGCCCTGCCTCTACCTCTCTGTCCTCTGCCCCCTGGCTCTCCCTCTAGCCCTGCCTCTGCCTCTCTGTCCTCTGCCCCTGGCTCGCCCTCTAGCCCTGCCTCTTGCCCTGTTAGTCGGACTGCCATCATCATCAACATTGTCCAACGCAACCTGTGCATACAATGAATGTCATTAGCTAGATGTTGGACGTCCTGCTATGTGAAATACTTTCTTACATACTGTACATCGGCTGTTACAAAACAACGGTTGCACCTAGCCGTAGCTTTGCTTTAACAAACGTTAGCGAGGCTAGCAAGGGAAACCGACAGAACACATCACGCAAACTAGACAAATTGCACAACGTTGCCACATGGTGTTACAATACAAATACTTTTCTGAGTTTTAACGTTAAATTTCACCTCATCACTCGACATTCTGTGTGTCCAGTGGTCTTCTGCTGTAGCTGTATGAAATGGCTAGCTAGCTATCTATGCCTAATGTAAAGAAATCCACACCTTCTAGAATGAAAGGGAGAGAGCCTGCAAACGACGGGGAGTGACTCTAGGCTTGTTGAGAAAAGGGGGCAGGGGGTGGGGAGGGCGGAGAGTTGTTTGAAACCAGCCGAACTGTTGTTGTGATACGCCAAGCTTCCACGACCTGGGAGGAAAATAGGGATATCTCCTTTAAGTATCAAAAGTATAAATAATTGTAAAAAATTATTATGTTAAGCAAACCAGACAGCCTCATTTTCTTGTTTTTTATTTATTTACGGATAGCCAGGGGCACGCTCCAACACTAAGATATCATTTACAAACCAAGCATGTGCTTAGTGAGTCCGCCAGATCAGAGGCAGTAGGGATGACCAGGGATGTTCTCTTGATAAGTGTGTGAATTAGACCATTTTCATGTCCTGCTAAGCATTTCAAAATGTAACAAGTACTTTTGGGTGTCAGGGAAAATGTATGGAGTAAAGAGTACATCATTTTCTTTAGGAATGTAGTGAAGTAAAAGTAGTCAAAAATATAAATAGTAAAGTACAGATACCCCAAAAAACTACTTTAGTTGTACTTTAAAATATTTTTACTGGTGGGGGGGTGGGGGTGGGGGGGCAGTGCAAATAGTCCGGGTAGCCATGATTAGCTGTTCAGGAGTCTTATGGCTTGGGGGTAGAAGCTGTTGAGAAGCCTTTTGGACCTAGACTTGGCACTCCGGTACCGCTTGCCGTGCGGTAGCAGAGAGAACAGTCTATGACTAGGGTGGCTGGAGTCATTTATCAGATGAATTGTATGGAATCAATCATGCAGATAAGTGTGAGTAAACCTGGACTCACTTTAATGAGTGGCTAATTCAGAGATCAACATGATTATATTATAACATGATTACCCCAGTATCTCTATTTGCACATCATCTCTTGCACATCTATCATTCCAGTGTTAATACTAATTGTAATTATTTTGCACTATAGCCTATTTTATTGCCTTACCTACATAACTTGCTAAATTTGCACACACTGTATATTATATGTATTTCTGTTGTATTTTTGACTTTGTTTTGTTTTACCCCATATGTAACTCTGTGTTGTTGTTTTTATCGCACTGCTTTGCTTTATCTTGGCCAGGTCGCAGTTGTAAATGAGAACTTGTTCTCAACTGGTTTACCTGGTTAAATAAAGGTGAAATAAAAATAAAAAAATATAAAAAAATATTGACCTTGAGGAGATGTCAGGGCTATTCCATGTCTGGCCACTAGATGGCAGTGAACTGAAGAGAAGTGTTACTTGAGGCCTTGACAGTCAGCTAAACATCACACAAACATCCCCCAGGATTCTTCTGATGGTTCTGTTCAGACCTGCTATCTTCATGTAATCACTCTGTTGTCACAGAGAATTGGACTGTATTCAAGGTTTAAAAAGGCTTCTAAAGTTTGTAATTTCCACTTTCAATTTAAGACTTGATTTGCCCTAAAGACATTTTTTTATCAACCCCTCCAAAAATGTCAATTTATTATAATCCAAATAATAATTCACATTTCTTGTTGCCGCAGGATTATTTTCCTGCTGTGAGAAGCAGTGTCATATTATGCGGATATATCATCACCATAGGCTGAAGGCAGTGTGATCACATCGCTGGGCAAGGAGGAGTGTTCTCCTGTAAATAACATGGGACTAGTTGGTTGGAGGATTGGATGATGCATTGCAGCTCTCAATGCCAGCCAGATAGTTCCCAATTTAACCAACAGAGGGCACTGTGCAACCAATCTGTTCTAACAGCAGACCAAGGACAAATAATGTTCCTGAGATTTCAGTTTCTTTCCTCTCATTTTACATTTTAGTCATTTAGCAGACGCTCTTATCCAGAGCAACTTACAGTTTGTGAGCGCATACATATATATATTTTTCATACTGGCCCCCTGTGGGAATCGAACCCACAACCCTGGCGTTGCAAGCACCATGCTCTACCAACTGAGCTACATGGGGCTCCTTGACAAATACACGGTATGATTGCCCCCATCTAAAGTGCAACTTAATTCAAATTCCTCCAGGATGTTCAATAGGAAATGAGTTATCTCGTTCTCAAACACCACAAATAATATCAGCCGTTTTGGGGATTTCTGTTTATTTTCTCTCTTTGACAAATAAAACTGAATTGTCTCCATCTAATGTGCAACTCAGTTCAACATGATATAGGTAAAGCAAAGTCAAAGCTGAGAAAGAGTTATGCGCCACCACCAGCGTTGTAAGAATGCCAAGCAAAGGAATGAGGGTTGCAATTACTAACGTGGTTCCAAGAGAAAGCATTAAACTCCTCTCCTCTCCTCAGTCCTCTCCTCCCCTCTCTCCTCAGTCTTCTCTCCTCAGTCTTCTCCTCTCCTCCCCTCAGTCCTCTCCTCCCCTCAGTCCTCTCCTCCCCTCAGTCCTCTCCTCCCCTCAGTCCTCTCCTCTCCTCAGTCCCAGTCACTCTCTTCACTCTCCTCTACCATGAAACATCCCAGTCACTCTCTTCAGTCTCCTCTACCATGAAACATCCCAGTCACTCTCTTCAGTCTCCTCTACCATGAAACATCCCAGTCACTCTCTTCAGTCTCCTCTACCATGAAACATCCCAGTCACTCTCTTCAGTCTCCTCTACCATGAAACATCCCAGTCACTCTCTTCAGTCTCCTCTACCATGAAACATCCCAGTCACTCTCTTCAGTCTCCTCCACCATGAAACACCCCAGTCACTCTCTTCAGTCTCCTCTACCATGAAACATCCCAGTCACTCTCTTCAGTCTCCTCTACCATGAAAGGGGATCAGGATTGTCATTACTAAGGTGGGTTCGAAGCGAAAACCTGCTGGAAAGAAAAGCTTTGAATGACGCCTTCCATCTAATGCCAGAAGAACATAGACCGCTAACCCATCGTTAGGAGATTACAGGTACACACCAAACTATGTGGGTGATTGGGGGCAGAGGGATACAGGGGTCACAACCTGAAACGTGCTATTCTTCACACACACACAACCTGAACAGAGTGGTTCTTCACTTATAATAATAATATGCCATTTAGCAGACGCTTTCATCCAAAGCGACTTACAGTAATGTGCGCATACATTTTTAGGTATGGGTGGTCCCGGGGATCGAACCCACTACCCTGACGTTACAAACGCCATGCTGTACCAGCTGAGCTACAGAGGACCACTTCAAATATCCCCAGTTCTAAGTGTGACCGTTCACCAAACCACAGTTCAGCAGACTTTGAGCAATTATTTAGTTCTAGAATTACAACCGGGTTCAGTTCAGCTGACACAGCCTGCATCTCAAACGGCACCCTATTCCCTATATAGCGCACTACTTTTAACCAGGGTCTATCAGAGCCCTATGGGCCCTGGTCAAAAGTAGTGCACTATATAGGGAATAGGGTGCTGTGTTTTTTTGTGTGGGTTCCTCTATCTTGTTCAACTGCATCAGATTGAGAGAGTTGTTTCCCTCCCGGCAGCAGCTATCAACTCTAGCTTAGCAGAGGTCTTTAATTAGGAGCTGAAGAGTGGACTGACCTAGCCAGCCAAGGTTACCATGACATCAGGATGTTACATCCATCTGGACTGCTGCTCAGATTACATTACCACCCATCCTGTTCTCTGTGCACTAATTCTGACCAGAGCCCTTATGGTAGATCAATACTTTGACTGCATGATTTTAAGGCATCTACCGCTGTTTTCTTTACCTTTGACCTCGGCTGATGATGTATATGATAGGAAACCTCTCTATCCCCCAGCTCATTTGATGGGGTATAAGGCTGCTACGCTCAATGTTTATCTCTGCCCCCCTTCAGCTAGGGTTAGGCTAGTCTAGCCTGCTACAGTATAATGTTATTCGTACTGTAAATCAGACTCATGTAAAGAATGCCGAAACAGAGAACACCCAGATCTGGTTTATAATAACACCGGACAGCCTGATCACCCAGATCTGGTTTATAATAACACCGGACAGCCTGATCACCCAGATCTGGTTTATAATAACACCGGACAGCCTGATCGCCCAGATCTGGTTTATAATAACACCGGACAGCCTGATCGCCCAGATCTGGTTTATAATAACACCGGACAGCCTGATCGCCCAGATCTGGTTTATAATAACACCGGACAGCCTGATCGCCCAGATCTGGTTTATAATAACACCGGACAGCCTGATCGCCCAGATCTGGTTTATAATAACACCGGACAGCCTGATCGCCCAGATCTGGTTTATAATAACACAGGACAGCCTGATCGCCCAGATCTGGTTTATAATAACACCGGACAGCCTGATCGCCCAGATCTGGTTTATAATAACACCGGACAGCCTGATCGCCCAGATCTGGTTTATAATAACACCGGACAGCCTGATCGCCCAGATCTGGTTTATAATAACACCGGACAGCCTGATCGCCCAGATCTGGTTTATAATAACACCGGACAGCCTGATCGCCTAGATCTGGTTTATAATAACACCGGACAGCCTGATCGCCCAGATCTGGTTTATAATAACACCGGACAGCCTGATCGCCCAGATCTGGTTTATAATAACACCGGACAGCCTGATCGCCCAGATCTGGTTTATAATAACACCGGACAGCCTGATCGCCCAGATCTGGTTTATAATAACACCGGACAGCCTGATCGCCCAGATCTGGTTTATAATAACACCGGACAGCTTGATCGCCCAGATCTGGTTTATAATAACACAGGACAGCCTGATCGCCCAGATCTGGTTTATAATAACACCGGACAGCCTGATCGCCCAGATCTGGTTTATAATAACACCGGACAGCCTGATCACCCAGATCTGGTTTATAATAACACCGGACAGCCTGATCCCCCAGATCTGGTGTATAATAACACCGGACAGCCTGATCGCCCAGATCTGGTTTATAATAACACCGGACAGCCTGATCGCCCAGATCTGGTTTATAATAACACTGGACAGCCTGATCACCCAGATCTGGTTTATAATAACACCGGACAGCCTGATCACCCAGATCTGGTTTATAATAACACCGGACAGCCTGATCACCCAGATCTGGTTTATAATAACACCGGACAGCCTGATCACCCAGATCTGGTTTATAATAACACCGGACAGCCTGATCAAGCACAGGTGTGGAATGGGGTGATCCTGCCATGTTTCTGACCATTCTCTTCTTCTTCTTTATGGTTCTCAGGACCTGTGTAAAACTTAAACCATGTTTCTTACCCTCTGTAAAACGTATTTCCTTCTTTATGTTCCTCTGGATCAGAGGTTTGAAAAGATGATCGTGTAAGAGGGTCTAAAAAGAAGGAGAGTTGGTGTAGAACTGTCTGAACTAAGAAAGAGGGTCTAGAAAGAGGGAGAGCTGATGATAAACTAGCCAGTCTGTTTCTGCTCTCTGGGACGAGGCTGGTGGTTAACTAGTTGAACTGTTGAACAGTCTGGACTATTAGTAAAAAACTGTTGGACTGGACTATTGGCAATAAACTGTTGGATTTGACTATTGGTAATAAACTGTAGAATTGGACTATTGGTAATAAACTGTTGAACTGGACTATTGGTTATAAACTGTTGGATTGGACTATTGGTAATAAACTGTAGAATTGGACTATTGGTAATAAACTGTTGAACTGGACTATTGGTTATAAACTGTTGGACTGGACTATTGGTAATAAACTGTTGAATTGGACTATTGGTAATAAACTGTTGAATTGGACTATTGGTTATAAACTGTTGAATTGGACTATTGGTTATAAACTGTTGAATTGGACTATTGGTAATAAACTGTTGAATTGGACTATTGGTAATAAACTGTTGAATTGGACTATTGGTAATAAACTGTTGAATTGGACTATTGGTTATAAAATGTTGAATTGGACTATTGGTAATAAACTGTTGAATTGGACTATTGGTTATAAACTGTTGAATTGGACTATTGGTAATAAACTGTTGAATTGGACTATTGGTAATAAACTGTCGAATTGGACTATTGGTAATAAACTGTTGAATTGGACTATTGGCAATAAACTGTTGGACTGGACTATTGGTTATAAACTGTTGACTTGGACTATTGGTTGTAAACTGTAGAATTGGACTATTGGTCATAAACTGTTGAATTCGACTATTTGTTATAAACTGTTGAATTGGACTATTGGTAATAAACTGTTGAATTGGACTATTGGTAATAAACTGTTGGATTGGACTATTGGTAATAAACTGTTGGACTGGACTATTGATAATAAACTGTTGACTTGGACTATTGGTTATAAACTGTAGAATTTGACTATTGGTTATAAACTGTAGAATTGGACTATTGGTAATAAACTGTTGAATTTGACTATTGGTTATAAACTGTTGGACTGGACTATTGGTAATAAACTGTTGGACTGGACTATTTGTTATAAACTGTTTAATTGGACTATTGGTAATAAACTGTTGAATTGGACTATTGGTAATAAACTGTTGGATTGGACTATTGGTTATAAACTGTTGGACTGGACTATTGGTAATAAACTGTTGGACTGGACTATTGGTAATAAACTGTTGAATTGGACTATTGGTAATAAACTGTTGAATTGGACTATTGGCAATAAACTGTAGAATTGGACTATTAGTTATAAACTGTTGAATTGGACTATCGGTTATAAACTGTAGAATTGGACTATTTGTTATAAACTGTTGAATTGGACTATTGGTTATAAACTGTTGGACTGGACTATTGGTAATAAACTGTTGAATTGGACTATTGGTTATAAACTGTTGAATTTGACTATTGGCAATAAACTGCTGAATTGGACTATTGGTAATAAACTGTTGAATTGGACTATTGGTTATAAACTGTAGAATTTGACTATTTGTTATAAACTGTTGAATTGGACTATTGGTAATAAACTGCTGAATTGGACTATTGGTAATAAACTGTTGAATTGGACTATTGTTAATAAACTGTTGAATTTGACTATTGGTAATACACTGTTGGACTGGACTATTGGTTATAAACTGTTGAATTGGACTATTGGTAATAAACTGTTGGACTGGACTATTGGTTATAAACTGTTGGACTGGACTATTGGTAATAAACTGTTGAACTGGACTATTGGTTATAAACTGTTGGACTGGACTATTGGTTATAATCTGTTGAACTGGACTATTGGTTATAAACTGTTGAATTGGACTATTGGTAATAAACTGTTGAATTTGACTATTGGTTATAAACTGTTGAATTGGACTATTGGTTATAAACTGTTGAATTGGACTATTGGTAATGACCTGTTGGACTGGACTAGTGGTTATAAACTGTTGAATTTGACTATTGGTAATAAACTGCTGAATTGGACTATTGGTAATAAACTGTTGAATTTGACTATTGGTTATAAACTGTAGAATTTGACTATTTGTTATAAACTGTTGAATTGGACTATTGGTAATAAACTGCTGAATTGGACTATTGGTAATAAACTGTTGAATTGGACTATTGGTAATAAACTGTTGAATTGGACTATTGGTAATACACTGTTGGACTGGACTATTGGTTATAAACTGTTGAATTGGACTATTGGTAATAAACTGTTGGACTGGACTATTGGCAATAAACTGTTAGACTGGACTATTGGTAATAAACTGTTGGACTGAACTATTGGTAATAAACTGTTGAATTGGACTATTGGTAATAAACTGTAGAATTGGACTATTAGTTATAAACTGTTGAATTGGACTATTGGTAATAAACTGTAGAATTTGACTATTTGTTATAAACTGTTGAATTGGACTATTGGTTATAAACTGTTGGACTGGACTATTGGTAATAAACTGCTGAATTGGACTATTGGTAATAAACTGTTGAATTGGACTATTGGCAATAAACTGTTGAACTGGACTATTGGTAATAAACTGTTGAATTGGACTATTGGTTATAAACTGTTGAATTGGACTATTGGTAATAAACTGTTGAATTGGACATGTGGAATGGACCTGCACCTGACAAGTTGACTTATCTCTCTTCCCTTTTCTCCTCTTCCCTTCTCTCCTCTCGTCTCTTCCATTCTTTTCTCTCCTCTTCTTGTCTTTTCTCTTCACTTTCTTTTGTCCTCTCCTCTCGTCTCTTGGTTTCAACGAGACAGACGTGTGTTTTCTCTCAAGCTGTAACCAAGCCCTTGTCGCGTGTCCTCATGATGTGTCAGGATGGGGCTTAGCACACGTCAGGGCCCCACACAAAATCACATCCCGTCGAGCAGAATGACGCGAAACCAACGAACATGTCAAGATGAAACAATCCACCAAGGAAGTTCTGAAGAGAGAAGAGAGGAGAGGCCTTTGAACTGTGCCAACTAGCCGTGGTGGTTGATACCACAGTCACAGTTCCAGGTACCTGTACACACACCTCTTCGTTTCTAACCGGTCCGTCCGTCATATGGCTGGAGCCAATCCAAGGCTTGGCGTTTATGGGGAGTTACCTGAAGCTACTGTTCTGTTTGTTGTGAGAAATGAAAACAGAAATCTAATCCAGAGCCAGAAGAAAATATTTTTAGAAGACGTTAATGAAAGGTTTGGAGTCTGATCGCCCAGGGCACAAAACTGAGTGAACCGAACCCAGGGCTGTACTTTTATGAGTTAGCACAATGGTATTTTCTGCTGTGTGAATGCTGACTTATATAAGAACATTATTAATTAGGATAATGAAAGTGCATTTTAGTTAGTGATAATTGAAGATGTGATCTGATATCAAAACCATTAAGTTAACAGATACATAATAACAGAAGTATAATTGCTTTATTAATATCATGGAGCTTGGGATATTCTCTTAACAGATGCAAGCGCCCACACACACACACACACACACATACACACACCTTGGCATGGCATGAGAGCTTAGGGTCTAATCCTGACACAACAGCTTGAGGGGGAAGAGCAGGGTGGTGAAAGGCGGAACAAAGAACTGGAACGCAGAACAAAGAACTGGAACGCAGAACAAAGAACTGGAACCTAGAACTTGATTATCTACAGTTCTACCCTCAAATTACTGACATTCCTGAAGATTGAAACAGCACCTGGGCACTTCTGTACTTCTCCATAGACAGTCAGTTCAACAACAGTTTATCATGACCTCCCTCCTTCTAGAAACACTTCTGTACTTCTCTATAGACAGTCAGTTCAACAACAGTTTATCATGACCTCCCTCCTTCTAGAAACACTTCTGTACTTCTCTATAGACAGTCAGTTCAACAGTTTATCGTGACCTCCCTCCTTCTAGAAACACTTCTGTACTTCTCTATAGACAGTCAGTTCAACAGTTTATCATGACCTCCCTCCTTCTAGAAACACTTCTGTACTTCTCTATAGACAGTCAGTTCAACAGTTTATCATGACCTCCCTCCTTCTAGAAACACTTCTGTACTTCTCTATAGACAGTCAGTTCAACAGTTTATCGTAACCTCCCTCCTTCTAGAAACACTTCTGTACTTCTCTATAGACAGTCAGTTCAACAACAGTTTATCATGACCTCCCTCCTTCTAGAAACACTTCTGTACTTCTCTATAGACAGTCAGTTCAACAGTTTATCATAACCTCCCTCCTTCTAGAAACACTTCTGTACTTCTCTATAGACAGTCAGTTCAACAGTTTATCATGACCTCCCTCCTTCTAGAAACACTTCTGTACTTCTCTATAGACAGTCAGTTCAACAACAGTTTATCATCAGTTTATTTTACAAGACTAGATTGGAGTCTGCTTCCCAAATGGCACACTATTCCCTAGGTAGTGCACTACTATTGACCAGGGCCCATAGGGGAACAGACATAATCTAGATTCTCAGGTGTCTGATCCCCCATATCCCATTCTAAGCCTTAGCTATCAATCCACTCAAACAGAGCCAATAGAACTCATTATTACAATGGATTTCGAAAGTATTCACCCCCCTTGGCATTTTTCCTATTTTGTTGCCTTACAACCTGGAATTAAAATTGATTTTTTTGGAGGTTTTGTATCATTTGATTTACACAACAGGCCTACCACTTTGAAGATGCAAAATATTTTTTCTTGTGAAACAAACAAGAAATAAGACAGAAAAACAGAAAACTTGAGCATGCATAACTATTCAACCCCCCAAAGTCAATACTTTGTAGAGCCCCCTTTTGCAGCAATTACAGCTGCAAGTCTCTTGGGGTATGTCTCTATAAGCTTGGCACATCTAGCCACTGGGATTTTTGCCCATTCTTCAAGGAAAAACTGCTCCAGCTCCTTCAAGTTGGATGGGTTCCGCTGGTGTACAGCAATCTTTAAGTCATACCACAGATTCTCAATTGGATTGAGGTCTGGGCTTTGACTAGGCCATTCCAAGACATTTAAATGTTTCCCCCTTAAACAACTCGAGTGTTGCTTTAGCAGTATGCTTAGGGTCATTGTCCTGCTGGAAGGTGAACCACTGTCCCAGTCTCAAATCTCGGGAAGACTGAAACAGGTTTCCCTCAAGAATTTCCCTGTATTTAGCGCCATCCATCATTCCTTCAATTCTGACAAGTTTCCCAGTCCCTGCCGATGAAAAACATCCCCACTGCATAATGCTGCCACCACCATGCTTCACTGTGGGGATGGTGTTCTCGGGGTGATGAGAGGTATTGAGTTTGCGCCAGACATAGCGTTTTCTTTGATGGCCAAAAAGCTCAATTGTAGTCTCATCTGACCAGAGTACCTTCTTCCATATGTTTGGGGAGTCTCCCATATGCCTTTTGGCGAACGCCAAACGTGTTTGCTTATTTTCTTCTTTAAGCAATGGCTTTTTCTGGCTACTCTTCCGTAAAGCCCAGCTCTGTGGAGTGTATGGCTTAAAGTGGTCCTATGGACAGATACTCCAATCTCCGCTGTGGAGCTTTGCAGCTCCTTCAGGGTTATCTTTGGTCACTTTGTTGCCTCTCTGATTAATGCCCTCCTTGCCTGGGCCGTGAGTTTTGGTGGGCGGCCCTCTCTTGGCAGGTTTGTTGTGGTGCCATATTCTTTCCATTTTCTAATAATGGATTTAATGGTGCTCCGTGGGATGTTCAAAGTTTCGGATATATTTTTGCATAACCCAACCCTGATCTGTACTTCTCCACAACTTTGTCCCTGACCTGTTTGGAGAGCTCCTTGGTCTTCATGGTGCCGCTTGCTTGGTGGTGCCCCTTGCTTACAATACAAATAAAAATCAATTTAAATTACAGGTTGTAATGCAACAAAATAGGAAAAACGCCAAGGGGGATGAATACTTTTGCAAGGCACTGTATCTTCACAATTTAAAAAAAACATATATATTTTACCTTTATTTAACTAGGCAAGTCAGTTAAGAACAAATTGTTATTTACAATGACGGCCTACACCGGCCAAACCCGGACGACGCTGGGCCAATTGTGCGCCACCCTATGATCTGTTCTTACCGTATACAGCAACATACAACATTGGTCATGGGTTTATTTTACAATTCAATGTTTTCCTTAACCCATACTCACAGTGAGCGAGAGAGAGCGAGAGAGAGAGAGAGAGAGAGAGAGAGAGAGAGAGAGAGAGAGAGAGAGAGAGAGGGGGAGAGAGAGCGAGAGAGCGAGAGAGCGAGAGAGCGAGAGAGCGAGAGAGAGAGAGAGAGAGAAAGAGAGGGAGAGGGGGAGAGAGAGCGAGAGAGAGAGAGAGAGAGAGGGAGAGAGCGAGAGAGAGCGAGAGAGAGAGAGAGAGAGAGAGAGAGAGAGAGAGAGGTCAGTTTGGGATAGACTGACTGTCTTTATCAACAGGAGACTGTTGCCCAGCTACCATGGCTGAAGTATAGAACATTCCACTTACTGTTTCATTATATGGTTCCATTTTACTCTAAGTGGCCATAAAATCCATAGTATTTACATTGGCAGGTAAGATACAGTGTAAATACTGTGTACTGTACCTCCTTTAACAAGACACTAGATTGCTTTGTTCACTAAAGCATGGTACATTCAAATATGTTCTACCGGCCGGGAACAGAGCGAGCTAGTGCTATGATAAATCAGTCCACAAGACAGGACAACAAGACAGGACAACAAGAAAGGATATCAAGACAGGACAACAAGACAGGACAACAAGACAGGACAACAAGACAGGACAACAAGAAAGGACAACAAGACAGGACAGGACAAGACACCCCCCGACAACAAGACAGGACGACAAGACACGACAACAAGACAGGACATCAAGACAGGACAAATAGACAGGACATCAAGACAGGACAACAAGACTGTTTGGTGTTTGTCTCATTTTGTTAATTATTGGTTGGTGAGCGGACCCCAGACCTCACAAATGTAGAGGTTCTATACAGTGGGGAAAAAAAGTATTTAGTCAGCCACCAATTGTGCAAGTTCTCCCACTTAAAAAGATGAGAGAGGCCTGTAATTTTCATCATAGGTACACGTCAACTATGACAGACAAAATGAGAAAATAAAATCCAGAAAATCACATTGTAGGATTTTTTATGAATTTATTTGCAAATTATGGTGGAAAATAAGTATTTGGTCAATAACAAATACTTTGTTATATACCCTTTGTTGGCAATGACACAGGTCAAACGTTTTCTGTAAGTCTTCACAAAGTTTTCACACACTGTTGCTGGTATTTTGGCCCATTCCTCCATGCAGATCTCCTCTAGAGCAGTGATGTTTTGGGGCTGTCGCTGGGCAACACAGACTTTCAACTCCCTCCAAAGATTTTCTATGGGGTTGAGATCTG
>NW_025533739.1:245000-305000 GCF_020615455.1 Coregonus clupeaformis | reverse complement strand
ATCTACAGTATGGAGTTAATGATCTACAGTATGGAGTTAATGATCTACAGTATGGAGTTAATGATCTACAGTATGGAGTTAATGATCTACAGTATGGAGTTAATGATCTACAGTATGGAGTTAATGATCTACAGTCTCTACATATGGAGTTAATGATCTACAGTATGGAGTTAATGATCTACAGTCCGTATGGAGTTAATGATCTACAGTATGGAGTTAATGATCTACAGTATGGAGTTAATGATCTACAGTATGGAGTTAATGATCTACCAGTATGGAGTTAATGATCTACAGTATGGAGTTAATGATCTACAGTATGGAGTTAATGATCTACAGTATGGAGTTAATGATCTACAGTCCTACAGTATGGAGTTAATGATCTACAGTATGGAGTTAATGATCTACAGTATGGAGTTAATGATCTACAGTATGGAGTTAATGATCTACAGTATGGAGTTAATGATCTACAGTATGGAGTTAATGATCTACAGTATGGAGTTAATGATCTACAGTATGGAGTTAATGATCTACAGTATGGAGTTAATGATCTACAGTCCTACAGTATGGAGTTAATGATCTACAGTATGGAGTTAATGATCTACAGTATGGAGTTAATGATCTACAGTATGGAGTTAATGATCTACAGTCCTACAGTATGGAGTTAATGATCTACAGTATGGAGTTAATGATCTACAGTATGGAGTTAATGATCTACAGTATGGAGTTAATGATCTACAGTATGGAGTTAATGATCTACAGTATGGAGTTAACTACAGTATGGAGTTAATGATCTACAGTATGGAGTTAATGATCTACAGTATGGAGTTAATGATCTACAGTATGGTTTCTACAGTATGGAGTTAATGATCTACAGTATGGAGTTAATGATCTACAGTATGGAGTTAATGATCTACAGTATGGAGTTAATGATCTACAGTCCACAGTATGGAGTTAATGATCTACAGTATGGAGTTAATGATCTACAGTATGGAGTTAATGATCTACAGTATGGAGTTAATGATCTACAGTATGGAGTTAATGATCTACAGTATGGAGTTAATGATCTACAGCCTACAGTATGGAGTTAATGATCTACAGTATGGAGTTAATGATCTACAGTATGGAGTTAATGATCTACAGTCCTACAGTATGGAGTTAATGATCTACAGTATGGAGTTAATGATCTACAGTATGGAGTTAATGATCTACAGTATGGAGTTAATGATCTACAGTATGGAGTTAATGATCTACAGTATGGAGTTAATGATCTACAGTATGGAGTTAATGATCTACAGTCTATGGAGTTAATGATCTACAGTATGGAGTTAATGATCTACAGTATGGAGTTAATGATCTACAGTATGGAGTTAATGATCTACAGTATGGAGTTAATGATCTACAGTCCTACAGTATGGAGTTAATGATCTACAGTATGGAGTTAATGATCTACAGTATGGAGTTAATGATCTACAGTCATGGAGTTAATGATCTACAGTATGGAGTTAATGATCTACAGTATGGAGTTAATGATCTACAGTATGGAGTTAATGATCTACAGTATGGAGTTAATGATCTACAGTCCTACAGTATGGAGTTAATGATCTACAGTATGGAGTTAATGATCTACAGTATGGTGTTAATGATCTACAGTATGGAGTTAATGATCTACAGTATGGAGTTAATGATCTACAGTATGGAGTTAATGATCTACAGTATGGAGTTAATGATCTACAGTATGGAGTTAATGATCTACAGTATGGAGTTAATGATCTACAGTATGGAGTTAATGATCTACAGTATGGAGTTAATGATCTACAGTATGGAGTTAATGATCTACAGTATGGAGTTAATGATCTACAGTATGGAGTTAATGATCTACAGTATGGAGTTAATGATCTACAGTATGGAGTTAATGATCTACAGTCCTACAGTATGGAGTTAATGATCTACAGTATGGAGTTAATGATCTACAGTATGGAGTTAATGATCTACAGTATGGAGTTAATGATCTACAGTCTACAATGGAGTTAATGATCTACAGTATGGAGTTAATGATCTACAGTATGGAGTTAATGATACTACAGTATGGAGTTAATGATCTACAGTATGGAGTTAATGATCTACAGTGTATGGAGTTAATGATCTACAGTATGGAGTTAATGATCCTACAGTATGGAGTTAATGATCTACAGTATGGAGTTAATGATCTACAGTATGGAGTTAATGATCTACAGTATGGAGTTAATGATCTACAGTATGGTGTTAATGATCTACAGTATGGAGTTAATGATCTACAGTATGGTGTTAATGATCTACAGTATGGAGTTAATGATCTACAGTATGGAGTTAATGATCTACAGTATGGAGTTAATGATCTACAGTATGGAGTTAATGATCTACAGTATGGAGTTAATGATCTACAGTATGGAGTTAATGATCTACAGTATGGAGTTAATGATCTACAGTATGGAGTTAATGATCTACAGTATGGAGTTAATGATCTACAGTATGGAGTTAATGATCTACAGTATGGAGTTAATGATCTACAGTATGGAGTTAATGATCTACAGTATGGAGTTAATGATCTACAGTATGGAGTTAATGATCTACAGCCTTATGGAGTTAATGATCTACAGTATGGTGTTAATGATCTACAGTATGGAGTTAATGATCTACAGTATGGTGTTAATGATCTACAGTCCTACAGTATGGAGTTAATGATCTACAGTATGGAGTTAATGATCTACAGTATGGTGTTAATGATCTACAGTCCTACAGTATGGAGTTAATGATCTACAGTATGGAGTTAATGATCTACAGTATGGTGTTAATGATCTACAGTATGGAGTTAATGATCTACAGTATGGAGTTAATGATCTACAGTATGGAGTTAATGATCTACAGTATGGAGTTAATGATCTACAGTATGGAGTTAATGATCTACAGTATGGAGTTAATGATCTACAGTATGGAGTTAATGATCTACAGTATGGAGTTAATGATCTACAGTCCTACAGTATGGAGTTAATGATCTACAGTATGGAGTTAATGATCTACAGTATGGAGTTAATGATCTACAGTATGGAGTTAATGATCTACAGTATGGAGTTAATGATCTACAGTCCTACAGTATGGCATTTTATGTTGAAAACATACCTCTATACGGGGACATTTTATGTTGAAAACATACCTCTATACGGGGACATTTTATGTTGAAAACATACCTCTATAAGGGGACATTTTATGTTAAAAACATACCTCTATAAGGGGACATTTTATGTTGAGAACATACCACCGTGAGGGCATTGTTAAAAGCATATAATATCCAAGAATTCAAACACTCAAGTGTTGCAATTAGTGCAGTACAACATCCTACACTCATCAACATCTATATACAGTTCATTAAGGGAACATATACATTTCAGAAAGGTTGGGTTGATGTGCTAAATTGAAGGCTTCCAGTAAATCATAATTACTGAAATAACAGGCTCCAAACACCGCAACTACTATTTACTAAGGGTACTTCTTCTCTCTGTTTCACTCACACACACACACACACACACACACACACACACACACACACCCCCTCTCTCTGCACAAAAAACAGGGCAAGATCCTGAACTGCATCTCCCTGCCCATCCCAGGGGCTGTCTAATCTCATTGGTTGCCGTCAGGGGTTTATATTTGCATATTGTGGGTGTGTCCTGACTCAGTGCTGGGATGAATGACTCTTTCAGTTCAGAACACGACAAGGCAGCAAATGAAACTCTCTGCAGAGACTATGTGCTCTGCCGGCGCTGATCAGCTCAGCAAACAACATGCCTCTGACGCTTTAGCTCCGTCTCTCAGCTCCTGGCTATAGGTGACGCCACACTGAACCAGGCGGATTAAACATGTTCAACAGAAAAGGCACCAGCCTTAGCTCAAGAGGAATAACATGGGTAAGTGGAATATCATTGTAGTCTTGTAGCAGTTAGTCTTTATATAAAAAAAAGAAAGAGAGAAACCTTTTTTTTTTAAACCTCATAGTTCAATAGTTCAATGTCAAATGAGAGTTTGCTGGTGCTTAAGTCACCTGGCAACTTCAACACGTGTTATGTTATTGAATGAATAATAGCATGTATGTTATTTTCAAGACATTGTAATGTCTGTGGTTCAAAGCCAATGCTACGTTCTATGAGTTATTACTGAAAGAGTTAAAGAGAGGAAACGTGTATTTTAAATAAAAACACACGTGCCTGTTTAGAAACTCTATTTACTCAGTGATTTTTCTTCGCTATTGTAGGCTATTGACACCATAATATAACGGTATATGTCGACGTGTTTGTTGTCCCCTGAAGCTGATTCTCTCATGTCTGCAACATGTTAAACCCACGTTTCTGTGTTGTGTCTGTATTTCAGGGTTTGTGCATACTCCTGCTTTACACCAGCTCTCTCTCCTGTTTTGCTAATTTCAGCCAAGCAAAAGAGCTGGTCTATAAGATAAAAGAAGGATTGCCCTCCGGCACACTCATAGGGTCCGTGGGCTCCGACTTATACTTGGATTTATCCCTTGATCCCCCTGTTTTATTCAATCTGCCCCAGAAGAAGCTTAGTGATCAGTATGTCTCTCTGAACAGCACCACGGGGGAGCTGTTTACATCTGGGAATGAGATCGACAGGGAGACGCTCTGCCCCGACGCCTCAGAGCACAACCAGGGCTGCGTGCTCTCCCTGGACGTGTTCGTTCTACCCCAGCGGTACTTCCAGCTGGTTAAGGTCAAGATCTTGGTCGAGGATGTTAACGACAATCGGCCGCGCTTCCCGACGGGCGAGATTAGGGTTTCCGTCCCGGAGAACACCCGGGTCAACGCGAGGTTCGCGGTGGAGCAGTCAGCGACAGACCCTGATCTGGGGTTCCACGGGGTCCAGACGTACTGGCTGGTCAGCGACTTCGGGGTGTTCGCCCTGGACGTAGAGGAGAACGAAGGGGGTGAGCTGACCCCCTTCCTCATCGTGACCAATGAGCTGGACCGGGAACGACAGGGGGAGTACGTAACGGATATTATAGCAGAGGACGGCGGGTCACCACCTCTTCTTGGCACCGCCACGTTAAGGATTATAATCACTGATGTCAACGATAACTGTCCTCAGTTCGCAGAGTCACAGGTCAACGTGACGCTATATGGGAATACGACTAAAGGAGCGCACCTGTCCAGGTTACACGCCTTCGACCCCGACCAGGGCGCCAACGCCGTGATCAGCTATGCGTACAGCGAGCGCGTTCCCCGGGAGACTAGAGCACTTTTCCATCTGGACCGGGTTACCGGGGTGATCAAACTGGCTGGTCAGATCAACACCGTAACCGGAAAGATCTACAAACTCACTGTCCTCGCCAACGGGCCCGGGTGCATCCCTGCCGTCGCCATGGTGACGGTGCACGTGATCCGGGTGGCGTCCGGTCCTCCGGTTATTATGCCGCGTTACATCGCAGCGGAGAAAGACGGCGTGGTCACGATGAAGGAGTCCGAACCGCCGTTATCGCCAATCGCGTTTTTCACTGTGAAGAACACGGACCAGAGAGGACAGAGGACGGAATGCTTGCTGGAAGGATCTGGCCCGTTCAGACTGTCACCTTACAAACTGTTTAAGAACGAGTATCTGTTAGAGACGACGGAGCCGCTGGACTATGAGCAGAGACAGGACTATGAGCTGACTATAGTGGCCAGGAACCCAAAAGGACTCGACATCAAGGCCTTCGTTAAGATCCTGGTTCTGGATGAGAACGACAACGCGCCTGTCTTCAAACAGGCTCTGTATGAGGTGAGTGAATAAATGTATGAATGCATGAATGATTGAATGGGTTATGATTAGGTTTAGGGTTTTGGACATTTATTGGACATATTATTTAAAATACAGAGAGTTGTCAAAGCCATTTGAGTAAAATAATGCAAATTATAGAGGAAAAAAATATATGTTAAAAATATATAGAGGCTTCAAAACAAAAGTCTACCCACGTATTTCTTTTTGTATTTACTTATTTATTTCTGTATTTCTGTATTTATTTTTGTATTTACTTATTTATTTCTGTATTTCTGTATTTATTTTTGTATTTACTTATTTATTGATGTATTTACGTATTTATTTTTGTATTTACTTATTTATTGATGTATTTACATATTTATTTTTGTATTTACTTATTTATTGATGTATTTACATATTTATTTTTGTATTTACTTATTTATTGATGTATTTACGTATTTATTTTTGTATTTACTTATTTATTGATGTATTTACGTATTTATTTTTGTATTTACTTATTTATTGATGTATTTACATATTTATTTTTGTATTTACTTATTTATTGATGTATTTACGTATTTATTTTTGTATTTACTTATTTATTGATGTATTTACGTATTTATTTTTGTATTTACTTATTTATTGATGTATTTACGTATTTATTTTTGTATTTACTTATTTATTGATGTATTTACGTATTTATTTTTGTATTTACTTATTTATTGACGTATTTACGTATTTATTTTTGTATTTACTTATTTATTGATGTATTTACGTATTTATTTTTGTATTTACTTATTTATTGATGTATTTACGTATTTATTTTTGTATTTACTTATTTATTGATGTATTTACGTATTTATTTTTGTATTTATTTATTTATTGATGTATTTACGTATTTATTTTTGTATTTACTTATTTATTGATGTATTTACATATTTTTTTGTATTTACTTATTTATTGATGTATTTACTTAATGACTTATTTGTTTCCTTGTGATCCTTATTATTCTCAGGTCTCTGTGGAGGAGAATAACCCTCCTAACACCTTCCTGACCCGGCTCCAGGCCACAGACCAGGACAGTGAGGGCAGAGGAGAGGTCATCTACCTGCTAGGGTCAGACGCTCCCTCCATTTTTCTCCTGGACAGGCTGACCGGTGTGCTGACCGTGTCCACATCTCTGGACCGCGAAGAGAAGCAGACCTACAGGTCTGTCGCATATTGATGATGTATTGTAATGCAAGCGCCATGCTCTACCAGCTGAGCTACAGAGGACCATACATTGTATCATATTATAACACTCACAGCTTTCCCAGAAAAACAAACATTGAGACAAAACCTGTGTAACATGTACAGTGGGGAGAACAAGTATTTGATATACTGCAAATTTTGCAGGTTTTCCTACTTACAAAGCATGTAGAGGTCTGTAATTTTTATCATAGGTACACTTCAACTGTGAGAGACGGAATCTAAAACAAAATCCAGAAAATCACATTGTATGATTTTTAAGTAATTAATTTGCATTTTATTGCATGACATAAGTATTTGATACATCAGAAAAGCAGAACTTAATATTTGGTACAGAAACCTTTGTTTGCAATTACAGAGATCATACGTTTCCTGTAGGTCTTGACCAGGTTTGCACACACTGCAGCAGGGATTTTGGCCCACTCCTCCATACAGACCTTCTCCAGATCCTTCAGGTTTCGGGGCTGTCGCTGGGCAATACGGACTTTCGGCTCCCTCCAAAGATTTTCTATTGGGTTCAGGTCTGGAGACTGGCTAGGCCACTCCAGGACCTTGAGATGCTTCTTACGGAGCCACTCCTTAGTTGCCCTGGTTGTGTGTTTCGGGTCGTTGTCATGCTGGAAGACCCAGCCACGACCCATCTTCAATGCTCTTACTGAGGGAAGGAGGTTGTTGGCCAAGATCTTGCGATACATGGCCCCATCCATCCTCCCCTCAATACGGTGCAGTCGTCCTGTCCCCTTTGCAGAAAAGCATCCCCAAAGAATGATGTTTTCACCTCCATGCTTCACAGTTGGGATGGTGTTCTTGGGGTTGTACTCATCCTTCTTCTTCCTCCAAACACGGCGAGTGGAGTTTAGACCAAAAAGCTCTATTTTTGTCTCATCAGACCACATGACCTTCTCCCATTCCTCCTCTGGATCATCCAGATGGTCATTGGTAAACTTCAGACGGGCCTGGACATGCGCTGGCTTGAGCAGGGGGACCTTGCGTGCGCTGCAGGATTTTAATCCATGACGGCGTAGTGTGTTACTAATGGTTTTATTTGAGACTGTGGTCCCAGCTCTCTTCAGGTCATTGACCAGGTCCTGCTGTGTAGTTCTGGGCTGATCCCTCACCTTCCTCATGATCATTGATGCCCCACGAGGTGAGATCTTGCATGGAGCCCCAGACCGAGGGTGATTGACCGTCATCTTGAACTTCTTCCATTTTCTAATAATTGCGCCAACAGTTGTTGCCTTCTCACCAAGTTGTTTGCCTATTGTCCTGTAGCCCATCCCAGCCTTGTGCAGGTCTACAATTTTATCCCTGATGTCCTTACACAGCTCTCTGGTCTTGGTCATTGTGGAGAGGTTGGAGTCTGTTTGATTGAGTGTGTGGACAGGTGTCTTTTATACAGGTAACGAGTTCAAACAGGTGCAGTTAATACAGGTAATGAGTGGAGAACAGGAGGGCTTCTTAAAGAAAAACTAACAGGTCTGTGAGAGCCGAAATTATTACTGGTTGGTAGGTGATCAAATACTTATGTCATGCAATAAAATGCAAATTAATTACTTAAAAATCATACAATGTGATTTTCTGGATTTTTGTTTTAGATTCCGTCTCTCACAGTTGAAGTGTACCTATGATAAAAAATTACAGACCTCTACATGCTTTGTAAGTAGGAAAACCTGCAAAATCGGCAGTGTATCAAATACTTGTTCTCCCCACTGTATATATGTTTATAGTAACAATAATAATAATTTACTTATTTAACTAATATGGTGCTTTTCATTACAGAAAATAATCTCAAAGCGCATTAAAAAGCCTAAATAAACAAACAACAAATTGAAATTGAGATAATGGAGATGAAATATCTCTATGTCAAATATGACATAAACCTGTTCTTTATAAAGGGTGGCATGAGCACTGCTCAGTAAAGGCTTTATAAATCATATTAATTTGAGGCTTCACAAAGCATTCATAACCTTGTCATGGATCTTGGTAGAGCATTGCAACACCAGGTTAGTGGGGTTCGATTCCCGGGACCACCCCATCTGTAAAGATGTATGTGCGCATGACTAAGTCACTTTGGATAAATGGCATGTTACTCTAAACCCTTTCTAGGATGGCTCAACCTCTTTCCCTCTTGGGCGCACAGCCAATATTGGACCTGATCTCAACATCCCCAAAAATTCTCTGTTGCAGTATGACACACTCTAAAGTGCAGTCCTGCACAGTAGAACACGTTGGTAGGTCCTTTAAAATCTGTATGAATGTTCTGCCTAATTCCGTTTTTTCCCCCCATATTCCGTTTGCTCGGTTTAGTTTTTCCAGGTTTCAGATTTCCCCGTTTTTTTTTCTGGTTTTCCCCCAGTTTTTACAAGATACTTTATTGCCATACCAACCAGAGTTGGTGGTATGTGTTTACAGTACAGCATGGTAGATCTGAAGGTTGGTGGTATGTGTTTATGGTATACAGCATGGTAGATCTGAAGGTTGGTGGTATGACTTTAAGATACAGCATGGTATATCTGAAGGTTGGTGGTATGTGTTTACGGTACAGCATGGTAGATCTGAAGGTTGGTGGTATGTGTTTACGGTACAGCATGGTAGATCTGAAGGTTGGTGGTATGTGTTTACGGTACAGCATGGTAGATATGAAGGTTGGTGGTATCTGTTTACGGTACAGCATGGTAGATCTGAAGGTTGGTGGTATGTGTTTACGGTATACAGCATGGTAGATATGAAGGTTGGTGGTATGTGTTTACGGTACAGCATGGTAGATCTGAAGGTTGGTGGTATGTGTTTAAGATACAGCATGGTAGATCTGAAGGTTGGTGGTATCTGTTTACGGTACAGCATGGTAGATCTGAAGGTTGGTGGTATGTGTTTAAGATACAGCATGGTAGATCTGAAGGTTGGTGGTATGTGTTTAAGATACAGCATGGTAGATCTGAAGGTTGGTGGTATGTGTTTATGGTATACAGCATGGTAGATCTGAATGTTGGTGGTATGTGTTTGAGATACAGCATGGTAGATCTGAAGGTTGGTGGTATCTGTTTACGTACAGCATGGTAGATATGAAGGTTGGTGGTATGTGTTTAAGATACAGCATGGTAGATCTGAAGGTTGGTGGTATGTGTTTAAGATACAGCATGGTAGATCTGAAGGTTGGTGGTATCTGTTTACGTACAGCATGGTAGATCTGAATGTTGGTGGTATGTGTTTGAGATACAGCATGGTAGATCTGAAGGTTGGTGGTATGTGTTTACGGTACAGCGTGGTAGATCTGAAGGTTGGTGGTATGTGTTTAAGATACAGCATGGTAGATCTGAAGGTTGGTGGTATGTGTTTACGGTACAGCATGGTAGATCTGAAGGTTGGTGGTATGTGTTTAAGATACAGCATGGTAGATCTGAAGGTTGGTGGTATGTGTTTAAGATACAGCATGGTAGATCTGAAGGTTGGTGGTATGTTTCTTTATCTCCACTGTTATTTCCCCTACGTAGTAAAGCTAGTTATTTCCCTACGTAGTAAAGCTAGTTATTTCCCTACGTAGTAAAGCTAGTTCTTTCCCTACGTAGTAAAGCTAGTTATTTCCCTACGTAGTAAAGCTAGTTATTTCCCTACGTAGTAAAGCTAGTTATTTTCCCTACGTAGTAAAGCTAGTTCTTTCCCTACGTAGTAAAGCTAGTTATTTCCCCTACGTAGTAAAGCTAGTTATTTTCCCTACGTAGTAAAGCTAGTTCTTTCCCTACGTAGTAAAGCTAGTTATTTCCCTACGTAGTAAAGCTAGTTATTTTCCCTACGTAGTAAAGCTAGTTCTTTCCCTACGTAGTAAAGCTAGTTATTTTCCCTACGTAGTAAAGCTAGTTCTTTCCCTACGTAGTAAAGCTAGTTATTTCCCTACGTAGTAAAGCTAGTTATTTTCCCTACGTAGTAAAGCTAGTTCTTTCCCTACGTAGTAAAGCTAGTTATTTTCCCTACGTAGTAAAGCTAGTTATTTCCCTACGTAGTAAAGCTAGTTATTTTCCCTACGTAGTAAAGCTAGTTCTTTCCCCTACGTAGTAAAGCTAGTTATTTTCCCTACATAGTAAAGCTAGTTCTTTCCCTACGTAGTAAAGCTAGTTATTTTCCCTACGTAGTAAAGCTAGTTATTTTCCCTACGTAGTGAAGCTAGTTATTTTCCCTACGTAGTGAAGCTAGTTATTTCCCTACGTAGTGAAGCTAGTTATTTTCCCTACGTAGTAAAGCTAGTTATTTTCCCTACGTAGTAAAGCTAGTTATTTTCCCTACGTAGTAAAGCTAGTTATTTTCCCTACGTAGTGAAGCTAGTTATTTTCCCTACGTAGTGAAGCTAGTTATTTCCCTACGTAGTGAAGCTAGTTATTTCCCTACGTAGTGAAGCTAGTTATTTTCCCTGCGTAGTGAAGCTGGTTATTTCCCTACGTAGTAAAGCTAGTTCTTTCCCTATGTAGTAAAGCTAGTTATTTCCCTACGTAGTGAAGCTAGTTATTTCCCTACGTAGTAAAGCTAGTTATTTTCCCTACGTAGTAAAGCTAGTTCTTTCCCTATGTAGTAAAGCTAGTTATTTCCCCTACATAGTAAAGCTAGTTATTTCCCTACGTAGTAAAGCTAGTTATTTTCCCTACGTAGTAAAGCTAGTTATTTCCCTACGTAGTGAAGCTAGTTATTTTCCCTACGTAGTGAAGCTAGTTATTTCCCTACGTAGTAAAGCTAGTTCTTTCCCTATGTAGTAAAGCTAGTTATTTCCCTACGTAGTGAAGCTAGTTATTTCCCTACGTAGTAAAGCTAGTTATTTTCCCTACGTAGTAAAGCTAGTTCTTTCCCTATGTAGTAAAGCTAGTTATTTCCCCTACATAGTAAAGCTAGTTATTTCCCTACGTAGTAAAGCTAGTTATTTTCCCTACGTAGTAAAGCTAGTTATTTTCCCTGCGTAGTAAAGCTAGTTATTTCCCTACGTAGTGAAGCTAGTTATTTCCCTACGTAGTAAAGCTAGTTATTTCCCCTACGTAGTAAAGCTAGTTATTTTCCCTACATAGTAAAGCTAGTTATTTCCCCTATGTAGTAAAGCTAGTTCTTTCCCTACGTAGTAAAGCTAGTTATTTTCCCTACATAGTAAAGCTAGTTATTTTCCCTACGTAGTGAAGCTAGTTATTTCCCTACGTATGTCACGGTTTCGGCCGAGGCGGCCCCTCCTCCTTGTTCGGGCAGGTTTCGGCGGTCGTCGTCTCCGGAGTACTAGCTGCCACCGTTCTATGTTTCTTGTTTGATTGGTTTTGTCTGTTTGTCACACCTGTTTTGTGTTATGTCTCATTAAGCACCCTATTTAGTTCCTTGTTGTTAGTTTAGGTGTTGTGTGTAATTGTTCCTTGTCGTGTTGCTGCGCTACCTGTTTTGGTGCGCTATTTTGTAGCTTACCTCCTTGTTTGTTTTAAGGAGAAGATTACGCACATGTTTAGTGCGCCCGTTTGTTTACGCCTGTGCGCGCTTTTCTCGCCTCCGGGCTGTGTTTGGATTATATATTTTGTGTGATCTACTAAAGTCTTTGTTGGACTTAACTTCTGCGTCCTGCGCCTGATTCCACACCACACCTACCTACAGCAACTCTTGACAGAATTACACACCATCGAATGGAATCAGCAGGAGCACCCACCGACATCATGGAGGAGCGTCTCCGAGGTCAAGATGATCGGATTAATCAGATCGGGCACGCTTTGGACCGGGTGATGAACATTCTCCATCGTTGGGAGACCAGCGATGTACCCACACCACTACCTACCGCACCATCACCTTCGGTCAACCCGCCCGTCCAACAACCGGAACCCAGTGGGATTCGGCTCTCGCTCCCGAGGGCGTACGACGGCACCGCTGCCGGGTGTCAGGGGTTCCTGTTACAGGTGGAGCTCTACCTTGCCACCATACACCCGGCGCCCTCGGGATACGAGAGCGTTTCCGCCCTCATCTCCTGTCTCACCGGCAAGGCGTTGGAGTGGGCAAACGCCGAATGGAGGGGAATAGACGCCACCACAGTCACCTATGCGGAGTTCTCCCGCCGCTTCCGTGCGGTCTTCGACCATCCACCAGAAGGGAAGGCGGCGGGGGAGCGTCTATTCTACCTCCGACAGGGGATGAGGAGCGCTCAAGAGTTTGCGCTGGAGTTCCGGACTCTAGCGGCAGATGCAGGGTGGAATGAGCGGGCCCTCATAGACCACTTTAGATGCAGCCTTCGGGAGGACGTCCGCAGAGAGTTAGCGTGCAGGGATACTACACTAACATTTGACCAGTTGGTGGACATGGCCATTCGGCTGGACACCCTGCTCGCGACCCGCGGACGTCCCAGGTGGGGGCCGCCCATTCCACCCTCCAGCGCCTCCGAGCCGAGCCCGATGGAGCTCGGAGGTGCTGGCGCTAGAGGGAGGAGTAGAAGGAGCCCGAGGGGGGCAGTCTCCTGCACCAACTGTGGCCGCGGAGGGCACACCGCGGCTAGGTGCTGGGGAGGGTCCCCTGGTGAGGGAGATGGCAGGTCACACATTGGGGAGTCCTCCCAGGTGAGTAGGCGCCCTACTTACCCAGAGCTTTCTGTCGTACACTTAACATTACCTGTTTGTTTCCCACAGGTTGCACCTCGTTCCCAGCATAAGGCGCTAGTCGATTCAGGCGCAGCTGGGAATTTTGTAGATCGTAAATTCTGTGTTGAGTTAGGGATTCCCCTCCTTCCGGTCGATAAGCCTTTCCCTGTACATGCCCTAGATAGTCGTCCGTTAGGATCTGGGTTGATTAGGGAGGTCACGGCGCCACTTAGGATGATGACGCAGGAGGGTCATGAGGAGACGATTCAACTCTATCTGATCGACTCTCCTGCGTATCCGGTGGTACTGGGGCTTCCCTGGTTGATTACCCATGATCCTACGATTTCGTGGCGAGAGAAGGCTCTTAAAGGGTGGTCTGCTCAGTGTGAGGGGCTATGTCTGGGTGTTTCCGTAGGGGCGACCTCGGTGGAGAGTCCGAACCAGATGCCAGCACTGCACATTCCGCCTGAGTATGAGGATTTGGCACTCGTGTTTAGTAAAACAAGAGCGGCACGGTTGCCGCCTCATAGACAGGGGGATTGTGCGATAGACCTCCAGATAGGCGCTGCGCTCCCGCGGAGCCATGTGTATCCTTTGTCACAGGAGGAGAAAAGGGCAATGGAGACATACATTGCCGAGTCTCTGAGACAGGGATACATACGGTCCTCCACTTCTCCCGCGTCCTCGAGCTTCTTTTTTGTGAAGAAAAAGGATGGAGGTTTGCGTCCGTGTATTGATTACCGCGGTCTCAATCAGGTGACTGTAAAATATAGTTATCCACTCCCGCTGATTGCGACCATGACGGAGTCCTTACACGGGGCACGGTTCTTCACAAAATTGGACCTCAGGAGCGCATATAACTTGGTGCGCATTAGGGAGGGCGATGAGTGGAAGACAGCATTTAGTACTACCTCCGGCCATTACGAGTATCTCGTCATGCCATATGGTTTAATGAATGCTCCATCAGTCTTCCAATCTTTTGTAGATGAGATTTTCCGGGACATGCAGGCGCAAGGAGTAGTGGTGTACATAGATGATATTCTTGTGTACAGTTCTACTCGGGCCGAGCATGTAGCCCTGGTGCGTAGGGTATTGAGGAGACTGTTGGAGCATGACCTGTATGTCAAAGCCGAGAAATGTCTGTTCTTCCAGGAGTCAGTCTCCTTTTTGGGTTACCAGTTGTCTGCGTCAGGGGTGAGAATGGAGGTTGACCGGGTGTCTGCCGTGCGTAATTGGCAAACCCCAACTACGGTTAAAGAGGTGCAGCGGTTCTTGGGTTTTGCGAATTACTACCGGAGGTTTATCCGGGGTTTTGGACAGGTGGCAGCTCCCATAACGTCTCTTCTGAAGGGGGGTCCGGTGCGCTTGCGGTGGTCGGCTGAGGCGGACAGGGCTTTTGGGGAGACTGAAGGACCTGTTTACCTCGGCTCCAGTGCTGGCGCACCCGGATCCCACTTTACCCTTCCAAGTAGAGGTAGACGCGTCTGAGGCCGGTATCGGGGCAGTTCTTTCACAACGGTCCGGCACACCACCTAAGCTCCGCCCCTGTGCTTTTTATTCTAAAAAGCTCAGTCCGGCGGAGCGGAATTACGACGTAGGGGACAGGGAGCTATTAGCCGTAGTACAGGCCCTAAAGGTGTGGAGGAATTGGCTTGAGGGGGCTCAACACCCTTTCCTCATTCTGACCGACCACCGTAACCTGGAATACATTCGGGCAGCTAGGAGACTGAATCCTCGCCAGGCTCGATGGACTATGTTTCTCGCCCGGTTTGTGTTCAAGATCACTTACATCCCTGGGTCCCAGAACGGGAAGGCAGATGCCCTGTCTCGGCGGTATGACACGGAGGAGAGGTGCGTGGAGCCCATTCCCATACTACCGGAGTCTTGTCTGGTGGCACCGGTGGTGTGGGAGGTCGATGCGGAGATCGAGCGGGCATTACGCACCGACCCTAGCCCTCCACAGTGTCCGGTGGGTCGGACGTACGTCCCGCTCGAGGTCCGGGATCGGCTGATTTATTGGGCTCACACGTCACCCTCCTCTGGACATCCAGGTATTGGCCGGACAGTGCACTGCCTTAGTACAAAATACTGGTGGCCAACGTTAGCCAGGGATGTGAGGGTTTATGTCTCCTCCTGCTCAGTGTGTGCCCAGTGTAAGGCGCCCAGACACTTGCCCAGGGGTAAATTACAACCCCTGCCCGTTCCACAACGACCCTGGTCTCACCTCTCGGTGGATTTTGTTACCGACCTTCCCTCCTCACAAGGGAATACCACCATCCTGGTCGTTGTGGATCGGTTCTCGAAGGCCTGTCGTCTCCTTCCCATGCCGGGTCTTCCTACTGCCCTACAGACCGCTGAGGCTCTATTTACTCACGTCTTCCGGCATTACGGGGTACCCGAGGATATAGTGTCCGATCGAGGCCCCCAGTTTACCTCCAGAGTCTGGAGAGCCTTTATGGAACGGTTGGGGGTCTCGGTGAGCCTTACCTCGGGTTACCACCCGGAGAGTAATGGGCAGGTCGAACGAGTCAACCAGGATGTGGGTAGGTTTCTGAGGTCATATTGTCAGGGCCGGCCGGAGGAGTGGGCGAGATATGTGCCCTGGGCCGAGATGGCACAGAACTCTCTCCGCCACTCCTCCACTAGACTAACCCCTTTCCAGTGTGTGTTAGGGTACCAGCCGGTTCTGGCACCTTGGCATGAGAGCCAGATCGAGGCCCCTGCTGTGGATGAGTGGGTGCGGCGCTCGGAGGAGACGTGGAACGCTGCACACGTCCATCTGCAGCGAGCCATCCGTCGACAGAAGACGAGCGCCGACCTACACCGCAGTGAGGGGCCAGTGTACACACCTGGAGATCGAGTCTGGCTCTCAACCAGAAACCTGCCCCTCCGCCTGCCCTGCCGGAAGCTGGGTCGGCGGTTTGTGGGGCCTTTTAAAGTCCTGAGAAGATTGAACGAGGTGTGTTACAGGTTACAACTGCCCATTGATTACAAGAATATTAACCCCTCGTTCCATGTGTCTCTCCTCAGGCCGGTGGTAGCTGGTCCACTCCAGGATTTTGAGATAGAGGAGACTCCTCCGCCCCGTTGGACATCGAGGGGCTCCGGCGTACACTGTTCGGACCATCCTGGATTCGAGACGCCGGATGGGGGTCTCCAATATCTCGTGGAGTGGGAGGGGTACGGTCCGGAGGAGCGGTGCTGGGTGCCGAGGAGGGACATTCTGGATCCGTCCCTGCTGACCGAATTCCATCGTGGTCATCCTACGCGCCCTGCTCCGCGTCCTCCTGGTCGTCCCCGAGGCCGGGGGCGGCGCACGGCTGGAGCCGCGCGTCAAGGGGGGGGTACTGTCACGGTTTCGGCCGAGGTGGCCCCTCCTCCTTGTTCGGGCAGGTTTCGGCGGTCGTCGTCTCCGGAGTACTAGCTGCCACCGTTCTATGTTTCTTGTTTGATTGGTTTTGTCTGTTTGTCACACCTGTTTTGTGTTATGTCTCATTAAGCACCCTATTTAGTTCCTTGTTGTTAGTTTAGGTGTTGTGTGTAATTGTTCCTTGTCGTGTTGCTGCGCTACCTGTTTTGGTGCGCTATTTTGTAGCTTACCTCCTTGTTTGTTTTAAGGAGAAGATTACGCACATGTTTAGTGCGCCCGTTTGTTTACGCCTGTGTGCGCTTTTCTCGCCTCCGGGCTGTGTTTGGATTATATATTTTGTGTGATCTACTAAAGTCTTTGTTGGACTTAACTTCTGCGTCCTGCGCCTGATTCCACACCACACCTACCTACAGCAACTCTTGACAACGTAGTAAAGCTAGTTATTTCCCTACGTAGTAAAGCTAGTTATTTCCCTACGTAGTAAAGCTAGTTATTTCCCTACATAGTAAAGCTAGTTATTTTCCCTACGTAGTAAAGCTAGTTATTTTCCCTACGTAGTAAAGCTAGTTATTTTCCCTACGTAGTAAAGCTAGTTATTTTCCCTACGTAGTAAAGCTAGTTCTTTCCCTACATAGTAAAGCTATTTATTTTCCTACGTAGTAAAGCTAGTTCTTTTCCCTACGTAGTAAAGCTAGTTATTTCCCTACGTAGTAAAGCTAGTTATTTTCCCTACGTAGTAAAGCTAGTTATTTTCCCTACGTAGTAAAGCTAGTTATTTTCCCTACGTAGTAAAGCTAGTTATTTCCCTACGTAGTAAAGCTAGTTATTTTCCCAATGTAGTGAAGCTAGTTATTTCCCTACATAGTAAAGCTAGTTCTTTCCCTACGTAGTAAAGCTAGTTATTTTCCTACGTAGTAAAGCTAGTTATTTTCCCTACGTAGTAAAGCTAGTTGTTTTCCCTAAGTAGTAAAGCTAGTTCTTTCCCTATGTAGTAAAGCTAGTAATTTTCCCTACATAGTAAAGCTAGTTATTTTCCCTACGTAGTAAAGCTAGTTATTTTCCCTAAGTAGTAAAGCTACACAGACCTGGATGTATGACGTCACAGCATCTGTGTACTCATCGAGTGAGGTACGCGAGGCTCTGAAGGTATCCCAAATCGTATTCCAAAACAGCCTTTTCAGAGTTTTGACGGCATCTGTGTACCATATTTTAACTGTTTTGGACTTTGGTTTAATCATTTAGAGTTGTTGTTTATACTTTGGAATGAGGAGCAGCATCGCGTGGTCAGATTTTCCCTGCTGAGCTCTAGGGAATGCACGGTAAGCAGATGAGATTGAACTGTAGCAGTGATCCAGAATTGGATCTTCTCTTGTGGGGCATGTCACCAGTTGTTCATAGTTAAGCACAGTGCTATGAAAAAGTATTTGCCCCCTTTCTAATTTTCTCTACTTTTGCATATTTGTGATACTGAATATTATCAGATCTTCAACCAAAACCTAATATTAGATAAAGGGAACCTAAGTGAACAAATAACACAACAATTGCATATTTATTTCATAAACAAAGTTATGCAACACCCAATTCCCCTGTGTGAAAAAGTAATTGCCCCCCTACACTCAATAACTGGTTGTGCCACCTTTAGCTGCAATGACTCCAACCAAATGCTTCCTGTAGTTGTTGATCAGTCTCTCACGTCGCTGTGGAGGAATTTTGGCCCACTCTTCCATGTAGAACTGCTTTAACTCAGTGACGTGTGGGTTTTCAAGCATGAACTGCTCGTTTCATGTCCTGCCACAACATCTCAATTGGGATTAGGTCTGGACTTTGACTAGGCCATTCCAAAACTTTCAATTTGTTGCTTTTTAGCAATTTTCATGTAGACTTGATTGTGTGTTTTGGATCACTGTCTTGCTGCATGACCCAGCTGCGCTTCAGCTTCAGCTCACAGACGGATGGTCTGACATTCTCCTGTAGAATTCTCTGATACAGAGCAGAATTCATGGTTCCTTCTATTAAGGCAAGTCGTCCAGGTCCTGAGGCAGCAAAGCATCCCCAAACCATCACACCACCACCACCATGCTTGACCTTTGGTATGATGTTCTTACTGTGGAATGCAGTATTTGGTTTTCGCCAGGCATAATGGGACCCATCTCGTCCAAAAAGTTGACTCAAGTTTGCCAAAAAGCACCTGGATGATCATCAAGACTTTTGGAAGAACGTTCTATGGACAGATGATTCAAAAGTATAACTTTTTGGACGACATGGTTCCAAACTCTGCATTCCACAGTAAGAACACCATACCAAAGGTCAAGCATGGTGGTGGTGTGATGGTTTGGGGATGCTTTGCTGCCTCAGGACCTGGACGACTTGCCTTAATAGAAGGTCAACATACAACACCATTAGTATTAAAGCAGTGATGTGTCAGATAACAACCTTGCCCAACATACATTTACATTTTAGTCATTTAGCAGACACTCTTATCCAGAGCAACTTACAGTTAGTGAGTGCATGCATTATTTTTACATACTGGCCCCGCGTGGGAATCAAACCCACACTCTACCAACTGAGCTACATCTGCCGGCCATTCCCTCCCCTGGGCCAATTGTGCACCGCCCCATGGGTCTCCCGGTCGCGGCCGGCTACAACAGAGCCTGGATTCGAACCAGGATCTCTAGTGGCACAGCTAGCACTGCGATACAGTGCCTTAGACCACTGCGCCACTCGGGATATATATTTATGTTTGTGTTATGAATGACCAAAGGTTTGTGGCTGATCTTTCAGCGGGAGAGAGGGTGAATGTGTCAAAGTCCTGACTGGGTCCAGTACCCCACGGTATGGCATGTTATATTGTTGTCAAAGACCTGACTGGACCCAGCACCCCACGGTATGGCTTGTTATATTGTTATTAAAGACCTGACTGGACCCAGCACCCCACGGTATGGCTTGTTATATTGTGTCAAAGACCTGACTGGGCCCAGTACCCCATGGTATGGCTTGTTATGTTGTTCTGTTTGTGTACTGACTGAGGAACATGTAACTTGGTTTCAGAAGAAAGCCACTTTTAATTTCCTTACGTTGGGGGCTGTCATCAAGATCATTGTAATGTGACTAACATGACTTCTCTTTAGAGCATGTGTCATCCTGCAGCACAACATGTTATAACACACTTATGTACCCTTTATAACGCATGACATACGGTTATAGATGCTTTGTAACACACTTATGTACCCTTTATAAAGCATGACATACAGTTCTAGATGCTTTGTAACACATTTATGAACCCTTATAAAGCATGACATACAGTTATAGATGCTTTGTAACACACTTATGTACCCTTTATAACGCATGACATACAATTATAGATGCTTTGTAACACATGTATGTAGTGCTTAGGCAGGCATTATGAAGGTTTTATGAAGCCTTTATAAGCTGAACGTCATTTAAAGCGGGGCCGATGTATGGATGACACAATGTATCATAACTGCCTATGGATGTTCACGGTGTACCAAAACTCTCACTAAATTTTTTTTTTTTTAAATCTGCAATATGTTTTGTCAAATTGTTGTAGTAATATTGTATAGTTTCTAAACTCTAAACTGTAACCTCCGCAGGTTCATGGTTCGGGCAGTGGACCGAGGGACCCCCAGGAGAGAGTCTATAGCTACTGTGGTTATCACTGTGCAGGACCGCAATGACAACAGGTAAGAGACAGGCCAGACACGGAGGAGCTGTCACTTTGTGACAACTGCTGACTTAATTGATTGATTGATTGTTTTTTCGATTGATTGATTGATTTTATTTCATTTTTTTTACCCAACAAGCCCGCGCTTCATCAATAAAGACTTCACATTCTTCGTGCCAGAGAACTTCCCGGGGTTTGGCGAGATCGGTGTTCTCTCGGTGACAGATGCAGACGCGGGCGAGAACGGCTGGGTGGCGCTCTCCATCCTCAACGGCAGCGACGTCTTTGTGATCGACACGGGCCGCGGCGCTCTAAGGGCCCGGACCCCTCTGGACCGGGAGCAGCAGGGGACGTACTACCTCTGGATCGAGGCGGTCGACGGAGGGGAACCTGCGCTCTCCTGCGTCACCATGGTTACTGTCCTCCTCCTTGACGTGAACGATAACCCTCCCGTGGTCTTGTTCCCCCAGTCTAACCAGTCCTACATGCTGGTGTTACCTAGCACCCTCCCAGGGACCTCCATCACAGAGGTGTACGCCGTGGATAAAGACACAGGGATGAACGCTGTTATCGCCTACAGCATCGTCAAGAGGAAAGGTGGCGAGCCGGGATCGTTCGATATCGACCCGGACACAGGGAATATCACGTTGAAGAGAGAACTGAGCGACCGCGGTCTCTATAGTCTGCTGGTTAAAGTCTCGGACCACGGTCAGCCTGAACCTCTCCACTCCACGGTCCTGGTCAACCTCTTCGTCAACGAGACGGTTTCTAATGAGAGCTATATCCAGAGTCTTCTCACCAGGGAGGCCGAGATCCAGATCGAGGAGAAGCCGTGGTATGTGGGGAAGCTGACAGAGAGGCCTGGCAGAGAGGAGTTGTACCCCTGTCAGCCAGTACTCATAGCTCTGTCAGTCACCTGTCTAGGACTACTCAGCATTGTCATCACATTGACTGCTTATATATGCTGCAAGAAACTGAAGAAGCATCAAATGAAAAGACTAGAGGTTGAGATTCCTTTGAAGATGAACGGTGACTCGCAGGAGGTGGGTAGAAAGCTTATGGAAATCTCCAACATTTGATGACGTTGACATCGCATACGACTTCAAGGCAAAAGACTCCACATCAAAACTGTTCACTGCAACTGTTTATAACAATGTGAATTGTGAAGTGTAGATTTTCATCCTCAAAAGACACAGCCTGCATCCCAAATAGCACCCTATTCCCTATTTAGTGCACTACTTTTAACCATAGTAGTGCACTATAAAGGAAATAGGGTGCCATTTGTGACACAACCTCATTTTTAAAAACTTTTAAAAAATGACCCTATGTGCTGTATATATTGTAGATAATATGAAATGTTTTATAACTTTATAACAAAATCTTTAAATAGACATGGCATTTTTATTTTATTTTTTAATGTAAGCCTGAGAAATTACTCCTTAAACTTACAAACATTATTTTATGAATATGAGCGTGGGGGAAAAAGAAAACAACGGGAGAGATTCTATATTTGTTCACAAGGACGTCTGGATCATTGGAAAGGGATGAGGATCAGTGTTGATTGATATAACAATGTTATATTCATACCCTTCGATTGCATTTGGAAAAAAGTGACACATCAAGTGACACATTTACACAAGTCAATTCTAAAAGTTATACATCGTTTAAATACAAATTAGCGACGATCCCGTTGTACTGTAAAGACACACAGAAAACGCGCAGATCTATGTCTCTTTCTCAGAGAGCTTCAGCAGTAAGATTATATCACTTCTGCAGATTACGGAGGTTAAACATGTAAATGCCATCCCACTCTATACACAAGTCGATTCAAATCTGTTCTTTTCCTCAATCTACTGGATTATGTGTGGTGAGATTTTAAATTTTTTATTTTGTTGTCATACGGTTTCAAGAAGCCACCAAGCAAACCCTCTACCAGCCTCCTTGCCTGTATCCCAAATGGCACCCTATTGACCTATATAGTGTCCATAGGGGGCTCTGGTCAAAAGTAGTGCACTATATAGGGAAATAGGGTTCCATTTGGAACGCAGCCTTAGCCACCTCCCAGTGAACCTGTCATTACCAAACCCCCTGTGCTCATTGTCTGTCTGTGAAAAGAAATCCATGATTGAATATTAAAAAAAGTGCTTTATTTTCATATTATATTGCATTTTTTGCCTCTGTAATGAAAACGGCCGACGCGGAAAGTGCCTTTTATATTAGGCTGTAAATTAAAGAAAATGTTTTGATCATAAATAAGAATTTAAGATGGGGGGAAATTAAATGAAACCCCATTTTAACTCCTGAGCTGACAGACATCCAAAATGAAACAGGGCTGTAAGGTTCTGTTGGAATAATATCTTTGATATCTGGTACTTAAGGATCAAACGTCTCAAGATGGTACTGTGGCAATCTAGAAACCACTTTAGATATTGTTTTAATCCTCATCTGTTATCATCGCCCGTATAGAGCAGAGACTGATAAGAGACTGATAAGAGACTACATATAGAGCAGAGACTGATAAGAGACTATATATAGAGCAGAGACTGATAAGAGACTACATATAGAGCAGAGACTGATAAGAGACTACATATAGAGCAGAGACTGATAAGAGACTGATAAGAGACTACATATAGAGCAGAGACTGATAAGAGACTGATAAGAGACTATATATAGAGCAGAGACTGATAAGAGACTGATAAGAGACTACATATAGAGCAGAGACTGATAAGAGACTACATATAGAGCAGAGACTGATAAGAGACTATATATAGAGCAGAGACTGATAAGAGACTGATAAGAGACTACATATAGAGCAGAGACTGATAAGAGACTACATATAGAGCAGAGACTGATAAGAGACTATATATAGAGCAGAGACTGATAAGAGACTATATATAGAGCAGAGACTGATAAGAGACTACATATAGAGCAGAGACTGATAAGAGACTACATATAGAGCAGAGACTGATAAGAGACTGATAAGAGACTATATATAGAGCAGAGACTGATAAGAGATTACATATAGAGCAGAGACTGATAAGAGACTACATATAGAGCAGAGACTGATAAGAGACTACATATAGAGCAGAGACTGATAAGAGACTACATATAGAGCAGAGACTGATAAGAGACTATATATAGAGCAGAGACTGATAAGAGACTATATATAGAGCAGAGACTGATAAGAGACTACATATAGAGCAGAGACTGATAAGAGACTATATATAGAGCAGAGACTGATAAGAGACTGATAAGAGACTATATAGAGAGCAGAGACTGATAAGAGACTATATATATAGCAGAGACTGATAAGAGACTACATATAGAGCAGAGACTGATAAGAGACTATATATAGAGCAGAGACTGATAAGAGCCTACATATAGAGCAGAGACTGATAAGAGACTACATATAGAGCAGAGACTGATAAGAGATTACATATAGAGCAGAGACTGATAAGAGACTACATATAGAGCAGAGACTGATAAGAGACTATATATAGAGCAGAGACTGATAAGAGACTATATATAGAGCAGAGACTGATAAGAGACTACATATAGAGCAGAGACTGATAAGAGACTACATATAGAGCAGATAAGAGACTGATAAGAGAGACTGATAAGAGACTACATATAGAGCAGATAAGAGACTGATAAGAGAGACTGATAAGAGACTACATATAGAGCAGAGACTGATAAGAGACTACATATAGAGCAGAGACTGATAAGAGACTACATATAGAGCAGAGACTGATAAGAGACTATATAGAGAGCAGAGACTGATAAGAGACTACATATATAGCAGAGACTGATAAGAGACTACATATAGAGCAGATAAGAGACTGATAAGAGAGACTGATAAGAGACTACGTATATAGCAGAGACTGATAAGAGACTACATATAGAGCAGAGACTGATAAGAGACTATATATAGAGCAGAGACAGATAAGAGACTGATAAGAGACTACGTATATAGCAGAGACTGATAAGAGACTACATATAGAGCAGAGACTGATAAGAGACTACATATAGAGCAGAGACTGATAAGAGACTGATAAGAGACTACGTATATAGCAGAGACTGATAAGAGACTACATATAGAGCAGAGACTGATAAGAGAGACTGATAAGAGACTACGTATATAGCAGAGACTGATAAGAGACTATATATAGAGCAGAGACTGATAAGAGGCTGATAAGAGACTACATATAGAGCAGAGACTGATAAGAGACTACATATAGAGCAGAGACTGATAAGAGACTACATATAGAGCAGAGACTGATAAGAGACTATATATAGAGCAGAGACTGATAAGAGACTACATATAGAGCAGAGACTGATAAGAGACTATATATAGAGCAGAGACTGATAAGAGACTATATATAGAGCAGAGACTGATAAGAGACTACATATAGAGCAGAGACTGATAAGAGAGACTGATAAGAGACTACATATAGAGCAGAGACTGATAAGAGACTGATAAGAGACTACATATAGAGCAGAGACTGATAAGAGACTACATATAGAGCAGAGACTGATAAGAGACTACATATAGAGCAGAGACTGATAAGAGACTATATATAGAGCAGAGACTGATAAGAGACTACATATAGAGCAGAGACTGATAAGAGACTACATATAGAGCAGATAAGAGACTGATAAGAGAGACTGATAAGAGACTACGTATATAGCAGAGACTGATAAGAGACTACATATAGAGCAGAGACTGATAAGAGACTATATATAGAGCAGAGACTGATAAGAGACTGATAAGAGACTACATATAGAGCAGAGACTGATAAGAGACTACATATAGAGCAGTGACTGATAAGAGACTGATAAGAGACTACGTATATAGCAGAGACTGATAAGAGACTACATATAGAGCAGAGACTGATAAGAGAGACTGATAAGAGACTACGTATATAGCAGAGACTGATAAGAGACTACATATAGAGCAGAGACTGATAAGAGACTACATATAGAGCAGAGACTGATAAGAGACTATATATAGAGCAGAGACTGATAAGAGACTATATATAGAGCAGAGACTGATAAGAGACTGATAAGAGACTACATATAGAGCAGAGACTGATAAGAGACTACATATAGAGCAGAGACTGATAAGAGACTGATAAGAGACTACATATATAGCAGAGACTGATAAGAGACTACATATAGAGCAGAGACTGATAAGAGACTACATATAGAGCAGAGACTGATAAGAGACTATATATAGAGCAGAGACTGATAAGAGATTACATATAGAGCAGAGACTGATAAGAGACTATATAGAGAGCAGAGACTGATAAGAGACTACATATAGAGCAGAGACTGATAAGAGACTACATATAGAGCAGAGACTGATAAGAGACTACATATAGAGCAGAGACTGATAAGAGACTACATATAGAGCAGAGACTGATAAGAGACTATATATAGAGCAGAGACTGATAAGAGACTGATAAGAGACTACATATAGAGCAGAGACTGATAAGAGACTACATATAGAGCAGAGACTGATAAGAGACTACTATATATAGAGCAGAGACTGATAAGAGACTACATATAGAGCAGAGACTGATAAGAGACTACATATAGAGCAGAGACTGATAAGAGACTACATATAGAGCAGAGACTGATAAGAGACTACATATAGAGCAGAGACTGATAAGAGACTATATATAGAGCAGAGACTGATAAGAGACTACATATAGAGCAGAGACTGATAAGAGACTACATATAGAGCAGAGACTGATAAGAGACTACATATAGAGCAGAGACTGATAAGAGACTACATATAGAGCAGAGACTGATAAGAGACTACATATAGAGCAGAGACTGATAAGAGACTGATAAGAGACTACATATAGAGCAGAGACTGATAAGAGACTACATATAGAGCAGAGACTGATAAGAGACTATATATAGAGCAGAGACTGATAAGAGACTACATATAGAGCAGAGACTGATAAGAGACTACATATAGAGCAGACGATAAGAGACTGATAAGAGAGACTGATAAGAGACTACATATATAGCAGAGACTGATAAGAGACTACATATAGAGCAGAGACTGATAAGAGACTATATATAGAGCAGAGACTGATAAGAGACTGATAAGAGACTACATATAGAGCAGAGACTGATAAGAGACTACATATAGAGCAGTGACTGATAAGAGACTGATAAGAGACTACGTATATAGCAGAGACTGATAAGAGACTACATATAGAGCAGAGACTGATAAGAGAGACTGATAAGAGACTACGTATATAGCAGAGACTGATAAGAGACTACATATAGAGCAGAGACTGATAAGAGACTACATATAGAGCAGAGACTGATAAGAGACTATAGACTCTATAGAGCAGAGACTGATAAGAGACTATATATAGAGCAGAGACTGATAAGAGACTGATAAGAGACTACATATAGAGCAGAGACTGATAAGAGACTACATATAGAGCAGAGACTGATAAGAGAGCTGATAAGAGACTACATATAGAGCAGAGACTGATAAGATACTACATATAGAGCAGAGACTGATAAGAGACTACATATAGAGCAGAGACTGATAAGAGACTATATATAGAGCAGAGACTGATAAGAGACTACATATAGAGCAGAGACTGATAAGAGACTATATATAGAGCAGAGACTGATAAGAGACTACATATAGAGCAGAGACTGATAAGAGACTACATATAGAGAAGAGACTGATAAGAGACTACATATAGAGCAGAGACTGATAAGAGACTACATATAGAGCAGAGACTGATAAGAGACTATATATAGAGCAGAGACTGATAAGAGACTGATAAGAGACTACATATAGAGCAGAGACTGATAAGAGACTACATATAGAGCAGAGACTGATAAGAGACTGATAAGAGACTATATATAGAGCAGAGACTGATAAGAGACTACATATAGAGAAGAGACTGATAAGAGACTACATATAGAGCAGAGACTGATAAGAGACTATATATAGAGCAGAGACTGATAAGAGATTACATATAGAGCAGAGACTGATAAGAGACTATATATAGAGCAGAGACTGATAAGAGACTACATATAGAGCAGAGACTGATAAGAGACTACATATAGAGCAGAGACTGATAAGAGACTACATATAGAGCAGAGACTGATAAGAGACTACATATAGAGCAGAGACTGATAAGAGACTACATATAGAGCAGAGACTGATAAGAGACTGATAAGAGACTACATATAGAGCAGAGACTGATAAGAAACTACATATAGAGCAGAGACTGATAAGAGACTATATATAGAGCAGAGACTGATAAGAGACTACATATAGAGCAGAGACTGATAAGAGACTACATATAGAGCAGACACTGATAAGAGACTACATATAGAGCAGAGACTGATAAGAGACTGATAAGAGACTACATATAGAGCAGAGACTGATAAGAGACTGATAAGAGACTACATATAGAGCAGAGACTGATAAGAGACTATATATAGAGCAGAGACTGATAAGAGACTATATATATAGCAGAGACTGATAAGAGACTATGTAGAGAGCAGAGACTGATAAGAGACTACATATATAGCAGAGACTGATAAGAGACTACATATATAGCAGAGACTGATAAGAGACTGATAAGAGACTACATATAGAGCAGAGACTGATAAGAGACTACATATAGAGCAGAGACTGATACGAGACTGATAAGAGACTACATATAGAGCAGAGACTGATAAGAGACTACATATAGAGCAGAGACTGATAAGAGACTACATATAGAGCAGAGACTGATAAGAGACTATATATAGAGCAGAGACTGATAAGAGACTACATATAGAGCAGAGACTGATAAGAGACTACATATAGAGCAGATGACTGATAAGAGAGACTGATAAGAGACTACGTATATAGCAGAGACTGATAAGAGACTACATATAGAGCAGAGACTGATAAGAGACTACATATAGAGCAGAGACTGATACGAGACTGATAAGAGACTACATATAGAGCAGAGACTGATAAGAGACTACATATAGAGCAGAGACTGATAAGAGACTACATATAGAGCAGAGACTGATAAGAGACTACATATAGAGCAGAGACTGATAAGAGACTACATATAGAGCAGAGACTGATAAGAGACTACATATAGAGCAGAGACTGATAAGAGAGACTGATAAGAGACTACATATAGAGCAGAGACTGATAAGAGACTACATATAGAGCAGAGACTGATAAGAGACTATATATAGAGCAGAGACTGATAAGAGACTGATAAGAGACTACATATAGAGCAGAGACTGATAAGAGACTACATATAGAGCAGTGACTGATAAGAGACTGATAAGAGACTACATATATAGCAGAGACTGATAAGAGACTACATATAGAGCAGAGACTGATAAGAGACTGATAAGAGACTACGTATATAGCAGAGACTGATAAGAGACTACATATAGAGCAGAGACTGATAAGAGACTACATATAGAGCAGAGACTGATAAGAGACTACATATAGAGCAGAGACTGATAAGAGACTATATATAGAGCAGAGACTGATAAGAGACTGATAAGAGACTACATATAGAGCAGATACTGATAAGAGACTACATATAGAGCAGAGACTGATAAGAGACTGATAAGAGACTATATATAGAGCAGAGACTGATAAGAGACTACATATAGAGCAGAGACTGATAAGAGACTACATATAGAGCAGAGACTGATAAGAGACTATATATAGAGCAGAGACTGATAAGAGATTACATATAGAGCAGAGACTGATAAGAGACTATCTATAGAGCAGAGACTGATAAGAGACTACATATAGAGCAGAGACTGATAAGAGACTACATATAGAGCAGAGACTGATAAGAGACTACATATAGAGCAGAGACTGATAAGAGACTACATATAGAGCAGAGACTGATAAGAGACTACATATAGAGCAGAGACTGATAAGAGACTGATAAGAGACTACATATAGAGCAGAGACTGATAAGAGACTACATATAGAGCAGAGACTGATAAGAGACTATATATAGAGCAGAGACTGATAAGAGACTATCACTATAGAGCAGAGACTGATAAGAGACTACATATAGAGCAGAGACTGATAAGAGACTACATATAGAGCAGAGACTGATAAGAGACTGATAAGAGACTACATATAGAGCAGAGACTGATAAGAGACTACATATAGAGCAGAGACTGATAAGAGACTACATATAGAGCAGAGACTGATAAGAGACTATATATAGAGCAGAGACTGATAAGAGACTACATATAGAGCAGAGACTGATAAGAGACTACATATAGAGCAGAGACTGATAAGAGACTGATAAGAGACTATATATAGAGCAGAGACTGATAAGAGACTACATATAGAGCAGAGACTGATAAGAGACTACATATAGAGCAGAGACTGATAAGAGACTACATATAGAGCAGAGACTGATAAGAGACTACATATAGAGCAGAGACTGATAAGAGACTACATATAGAGCAGAGACTGATAAGAGACTATATATAGAGCAGAGACTGATAAGAGACTACATATAGAGCAGAGACTGATAAGAGACTATATATAGAGCAGAGACTGATAAGAGACTGATAATATATAGAGCAGAGACTGATAAGAGACTACATATATAGCAGAGACTGATAAGAGACTACATATAGAGCAGAGACTGATAAGAGACTATATATAGAGCAGAGACTGATAAGAGACTACATATAGAGCAGAGACTGATAAGAGACTACATATAGAGCAGAGACTGATAAGAGACTACATATAGAGCAGAGACTGATAAGAGACTACATATAGAGCAGAGACTGATAAGAGACTACATATAGAGCAGAGACTGATAAGAGACTACATATAGAGCAGAGACTGATAAGAGACTACATATAGAGCAGAGACTGATAAGAGACTACATATAGAGCAGAGACTGATAAGAGAGACTGATAAGAGACTACATATAGAGCAGATAGACTGATAAGAGAGACTGATAGAGACTACATATAGAGCAGAGACTGATAAGAGACTACATATAGAGCAGAGACTGATAAGAGACTACATATAGAGCAGAGACTGATAAGAGACTATATAGAGAGCAGAGACTGATAAGAGACTACATATAGAGCAGAGACTGATAAGAGACTACATATAGAGCAGAGACTGATAAGAGACTGATAAGAGACTACATATATAGCAGAGACTGATAAGAGACTACATATAGAGCAGAGACTGATAAGAGACTACATATAGAGCAGAGACAGATAAGAGACTGATAGAGACTACATATAGAGCAGAGACTGATAAGAGACTACATATAGAGCAGAGACTGATAAGAGACTACATATAGAGCAGAGACTGATAAGAGACTGATAAGAGACTACGTATATAGCAGAGACTGATAAGAGACTACATATAGAGCAGAGACTGATAAGAGACTGATAAGAGACTACGTATAGAGCAGAGACTGATAAGAGACTACATATAGAGCAGAGACTGATAAGAAGACTACATATAGAGCAGAGACTGATAAGAGACTACATATAGAGCAGAGACTGATAAGAGACTACATATAGAGCAGAGACTGATAAGAGACTATATATAGAGCAGAGACTGATAAGAGACTACATATAGAGCAGAGACTGATAAGAGACTACATATAGAGCAGAGACTGATAAGAGACTATATATAGAGCAGAGACTGATAAGAGACTACATATAGAGCAGAGACTGATAAGAGAGACTACATATAGAGCAGAGACTGATAAGAGACTGATAAGAGACTACATATAGAGCAGAGACTGATAAGAGACTACATATAGAGCAGAGACTGATAAGAGACTACATATAGAGCAGAGACTGATAAGAGACTACATATAGAGCAGAGACTGATAAGAGACTACATATAGAGCAGAGACTGATAAGAGACTACATATAGAGCAGAAGACTGATAAGAGAACTGATAAGAGACTACTATATAGCAGAGACTGATAAGAGACTACATATAGAGCAGAGACTGATAAGAGACTATATATAGAGCAGAGACTGATAAGAGACTACATATAGAGCAGAGACTGATAAGAGACTACATATAGAGCAGTGACTATAAGAGACTGATAAGAGACTACATATATAGCAGAGACTGATAAGAGACTACATATAGAGCAGAGACTGATAAGAGAGACTGATAAGAGACTACATATAGAGCAGAGACTGATAAGAGACTACATATAGAGCAGAGACTGATAAGAGACTACATATAGAGCAGAGACTGATAAGAGACTATATATAGAGCAGAGACTGATAAGAGACTATATATAGAGCAGAGACTGATAAGAGACTGATAAGAGACTACATATAGAGCAGAGACTGATAAGAGACTACATATAGAGCAGAGACTGATAAGAGACTGATAAGAGACTACATATATAGCAGAGACTGATAAGAGACTACATATAGAGCAGAGACTGATAAGAGACTATATATAGAGCAGAGACTGATAAGAGACTATATATAGAGCAGAGACTGATAAGAGACTACATATAGAGCAGAGACTGATAAGAGACTATATAGAGAGCAGAGACTGATAAGAGACTACATATAGAGCAGAGACTGATAAGAGACTACATATAGAGCAGAGACTGATAAGAGACTACATATAGAGCAGAGACTGATAAGAGACTACATATAGAGCAGAGACTGATAAGAGACTATATATAGAGCAGAGACTGATAAGAGACTGGGACTACATATAGAGCAGAGACTGATAAGAGACTACATATAGAGCAGAGACTGATAAGAGAGACTGATAGAGACTATATAAGAGCAGAGACTGATAAGAGACTACATATAGAGCAGAGACTGATAAGAGACTACATATAGAGCAGAGACTGATAAGAGACTACATATAGAGCAGAGACTGATAAGAGACTACATATAGAGCAGAGACTGATAAGAGACTACATATAGAGCAGAGACTGATAAGAGACTACATATAGAGCAGAGACTGATAAGAGACTACATATAGAGCAGAGACTGATAAGAGACTACATATAGAGCAGAGACTGATAAGAGACTACATATAGAGCAGAGACTGATAAGAGACTACATATAGAGCAGAGACTGATAAGAGACTGATAAGAGACTACATATAGAGCAGAGACTGATAAGAGACTACATATAGAGCAGAGACTGATAAGAGACTATATATAGAGCAGAGACTGATAAGAGACTACATATAGAGCAGAGACTGATAAGAGACTACATATAGAGCAGATAAGAGACTGATAAGAGAGACTGATAAGAGACTACATATATAGCAGAGACTGATAAGAGACTACATATAGAGCAGAGACTGATAAGAGACTATATATAGAGCAGAGACTGATAAGAGACTGATAGAGACTACATATAGAGCAGAGACTGATAAGAGACTACATATAGAGCAGTGACTGATAAGAGACTGATAAGAGACTACATATAGAGCAGAGACTGATAAGAGACTACATATAGAGCAGAGACTGATAAGAACTGATAAGAGACTACATATATAGCAGAGACTGATAAGAGACTACATATAGAGCAGAGACTGATAAGAGACTACATATAGAGCAGAGACTGATAAGAGACTATATATAGAGCAGAGACTGATAAGAGACTATATATAGAGCAGAGACTGATAAGAGACTGATAGAGACTACATATAGAGCAGAGACTGATAAGAGACTACATATAGAGCAGAGACTGATAAGAGACTGATAAGAGACTATATATAGAGCAGAGACTGATAAGAGACTATATATAGAGCAGAGACTGATAAGAGACTACATATAGAGCAGAGACTGATAAGAGACTATATATAGAGCAGAGACTGATAAGAGACTACATATAGAGCAGAGACTGATAAGAGACTATATATAGAGCAGAGACTGATAAGAGACTACATATAGAGCAGAGACTGATAAGAGACTACATATAGAGCAGAGACTGATAAGAGACTAATAGAGCAGAGACTGATAAGAGACTACATATAGAGCAGAGACTGATAAGAGACTACATATAGAGCAGAGACTGATAAGAGACTATGATATATAGCAGAGACTGATAAGAGACTATATAGAGAGCAGAGACTGATAAGAGACTACATATATAGCAGAGACTGATAAGAGACTACATATAGAGAGACATAAGAGACTGATAAGAGACTACATATAGAGCAGAGACTGATAAGAGACTACATATAGAGCAGAGACTGATACGAGACTGATAAGAGACTACATATAGAGCAGAGACTGATAAGAGACTACATATAGAGCAGAGACTGATAAGAGACTACATATAGAGCAGAGACTGATAAGAGACTATATATAGAGCAGAGACTGATAAGAGACTACATATAGAGCAGAGACTGATAAGAGACTACATATAGAGCAGATAAGAGACTGATAAGAGAGACTGATAAGAGACTACGTATATAGCAGAGACTGATAAGAGACTACATATAGAGCAGAGACTGATAAGAGACTATATATAGAGCAGAGACTGATAAGAGACTACATATAGAGCAGAGACTGATAAGAGACTACATATAGAGCAGTGACTGATAAGAGACTGATAAGAGACTACGTATATAGCAGAGACTGATAAGAGACTACATATAGAGCTAGAGACTGATAAGAGAGACTGATAAGAGACTACGTATATAGCAGAGACTGATAAGAGACTACATATAGAGCAGAGACTGATAAGAGACTACATATAGAGCAGAGACTGATAAGAGACTATATATAGAGCAGAGACTGATAAGAGACTATATATAGAGCAGAGACTGATAAGAGACTGATAAGAGACTACATATAGAGCAGAGACTGATAAGAGACTACATATAGAGCAGAGACTGATAAGAGACTGATAAGAGACTACATATATAGCAGAGACTGATAAGAGACTACATATAGAGCAGAGACTGATAAGAGACTATATATAGAGCAGAGACTGATAAGAGACTATATATAGAGCAGAGACTGATAAGAGACTACATATAGAGCAGAGACTGATAAGAGACTATATAGAGAGCAGAGACTGATAAGAGACTACATATAGAGCAGAGACTGATAAGAGACTGATAAGAGACTATATATAGAGCAGAGACTGATAAGAGACTACATATAGAGAAGAGACTGATAAGAGACTACATATAGAGCAGAGACTGATAAGAGACTATATATAGAGCAGAGACTGATAAGAGACTACATATAGAGCAGAGACTGATAAGAGACTATATATAGAGCAGAGACTGATAAGAGACTACATATAGAGCAGAGACTGATAAGAGACTACATATAGAGCAGAGACTGATAAGAGACTACATATAGAGCAGAGACTGATAAGAGACTACATATAGAGCAGAGACTGATAAGAGACTACATATAGAGCAGAGACTGATAAGAGACTGATAAGAGACTACATATAGAGCAGAGACTGATAAGAAACTACATATAGAGCAGAGACTGATAAGAGACTATATATAGAGCAGAGACTGATAAGAGACTACATATAGAGCAGAGACTGATAAGAGACTACATATAGAGCAGACACTGATAAGAGACTACATATAGAGCAGAGACTGATAAGAGACTGATAAGAGACTACATATAGAGCAGAGACTGATAAGAGACTGATAAGAGACTACATATAGAGCAGAGACTGATAAGAGACTATATATAGAGCAGAGACTGATAAGAGACTATATATATAGCAGAGACTGATAAGAGACTATGTAGAGAGCAGAGACTGATAAGAGACTACATATATAGCAGAGACTGATAAGAGACTACATATATAGCAGAGACTGATAAGAGACTACATATAGAGCAGAGACTGATAAGAGAGACTGATAAGAGACTACATATAGAGCAGAGACTGATAAGAGACTACATATAGAGCAGAGACTGATAAGAGACTATATAGAGAGCAGAGACTGATAAGAGACTACATATATAGCAGAGACTGATAAGAGACTACATATAGAGCAGAGACTGATAAGAGACTACATATAGAGCAGAGACTGATAAGAGACTATATAGAGAGCAGAGACTGATAAGAGACTACATATATAGCAGAGACTGATAAGAGACTACATATAGAGCAGAGACTGATAAGAGACTATATATATAGCAGAGACTGATAAGAGACTCTATAGAGAGCAGAGACTGATAAGAGACTACATATAGAGCAGAGACTGATAAGAGACTACATATAGAGCAGAGACTGATAAGAGACTGATAAGAGACTACATATAGAGCAGAGGCTGATAAGAGACTGATAAGAGACTACATATAGAGCAGAGACTGATAAGAGACTGATAAGAGACTACATATAGAGCAGAGACTGATAAGAGACTATATATAGAGCAGAGACTGATAAGATACTATATATATAGCAGAGACTGATAAGAGACTATATAGAGAGCAGAGACTGATAAGAGACTACATATATAGCAGAGACTGATAAGAGACTACATATATAGCAGAGACTGATAAGAGACTACATATAGAGCAGAGACTGATAAGAGACTACATATAGAGCAGAGACTGATAAGAGACTACATATAGAGCAGAGACTGATAAGAGACTGATAAGAGACTATATATAGAGCAGAGACTGATAAGAGACTACATATAGAGCAGAGACTGATAAGAGACTACATATAGAGCAGAGACTGATAAGAGACTATATATAGAGCAGAGACTGATAAGAGACTATATATAGAGCAGAGACTGATAAGAGACTACATATAGAGCAGAGACTGATAAGAGACTATATATAGAGCAGAGACTGATAAGAGACTACATATAGAGCAGAGACTGATAAGAGACTATATATAGAGCAGAGACTGATAAGAGACTATATATAGAGAAGAGACTGATAAGAGACTATATAGAGAGCAGAGACTGATAAGAGACTACATATAGAGCAGAGACTGATAAGAGACTGATAAGAGATTACATATAGAGCAGAGACTGATAAGAGACTATATATAGAGCAGAGACTGATAAGAGACTATATAGAGAGCAGAGACTGATAAGAGACTACATATAGAGCAGAGACTGATAAGAGACTACATATAGAGCAGAGACTGATAAGAGACTACATATAGAGCAGAGACTGATAAGAGACTACATATAGAGCAGAGACTGATAAGAGACTGATAAGAGATTACATATAGAGCAGAGACTGATAAGAGACTACATATAGAGCAGAGACTGATAAGAGACTACATATAGAGCAGAGAGACTATATAGAGCAGAGACTGATAAGAGACTATATAGAGAGCAGAGACTGATAAGAGACTACATATAGAGCAGAGACTGATAAGAGACTACATATAGAGCAGAGACTGATAAGAGACTACATATAGAGCAGAGACTGATAAGAGACTACATATAGAGCAGAGACTGATAAGAGACTACATATAGAGCAGAGACTGATAAGAGACTACATATGAGCAGAGACTGATAAGAGACTACATATAGAGCAGAGACTGATAAGAGACTACATATAGAGCAGAGACTGATAAGAGACTACATATAGAGCAGAGACTGATAAGAGACTGATAAGAGACTACATATAGAGCAGAGACTGATAAGAGACTACTATAGAGCAGAGACTGATAAGAGACTATATATATGCAGAGACTGATAAGAGACTCATATAGAGAGCAGAGACTGATAAGAGACTACATATAGAGCAGAGACTGATAAGAGACTACATATAGAGCAGAGACTGATAAGAGACTGATAAGAGACTACATATAGAGCAGAGACTGATAAGAGACTACATATAGAGCAGAGACTGATAAGAGATTACATATAGAGCAGAGACTGATAAGAGACTACATATAGAGCAGAGACTGATAAGAGACTACATATAGAGCAGAGAGCTGATAAGAGACTACATATAGAGCAGAGACTGATAAGAGACTACATATAGAGCAGAGACTGATAAGAGACTACATATAGAGCAGAGACTGATAAGAGACTACATATAGAGCAGAGACTGATAAGAGACTATATAGAGCAGAGACTGATAAGAGACTACATATAGAGCAGAGACTGATAAGAGACTGATAAGAGACTACATATAGAGCAGAGACTGATAAGAGACTACATATAGAGCAGAGACTGATACGAGACTGATAAGAGACTACATATAGAGCAGAGACTGATAAGAGACTACATATAGAGCAGAGACTGATAAGAGACTACATATAGAGCAGAGACTGATAAGAGACTACATATAGAGCAGAGACTGATAAGAGACTACATATAGAGCAGAGACTGATAAGAGACTACATATAGAGCAGAGACTGATAAGAGACTACATATAGAGCAGAGACTGATAAGAGACTACATATAGAGCAGAGACTGATAAGAGACTACATATAGAGCAGAGACTGATAAGAGACTACATATAGAGCAGAGACTGATAAGAGACTATATATAGAGCAGAGACTGATAAGAGACTACATATATAGAGCAGAGACTGATAAGAGACTACATATAGAGCAGAGACTGATAAGAGACTACATATAGAGCAGAGACTGATAAGAGACTACATATAGAGCAGAGACTGATAAGAGACTACATATAGAGCAGAGACTGATAAGAGACTACATATAGAGCAGAGACTGATAAGAGACTACATATAGAGCAGAGACTGATAAGAGACTACATATAGAGCAGAGACTGATAAGAGACTATATATAGAGCAGAGACTGATAAGAGACTATATATAGAGCAGAGACTGATAAGAGACTATAGAGACTACATATAGAGCAGAGACTGATAAGAGACTACATATAGAGCAGAGACTGATAAGAGACTACATATAGAGCAGAGACTGATAAGAGACTACATATAGAGCAGAGACTGATAAGAGACTGATAAGAGACTACATATAGAGCAGAGACTGATAAGAGACTACATATAGAGCAGAGACTGATAAGAGACTATATATAGAGCAGAGACTGATAAGAGACTACATATAGAGCAGAGACTGATAAGAGACTACATATAGAGCAGAGACTGATAAGAGACTACATATAGAGCAGAGACTGATAAGAGACTGATAAGAGACTACATATAGAGCAGAGACTGATAAGAGACTACATATAGAGCAGAGACTGATAAGAGACTATATATAGAGCAGAGACTGATAAGAGACTACATATAGAGCAGAGACTGATAAGAGACTACATATAGAGCAGAGACTGATAAGAGACTATATATAGAGCAGAGACTGATAAGAGACTACATATAGAGCAGAGACTGATAAGAGACTACATATAGAGCAGAGACTGATAAGAGACTATATATAGAGCAGAGACTGATAAGAGACTACATATATAGCAGAGACTGATAAGAGACTACATATAGAGCAGAGACTGATAAGAGACTACATATAGAGCAGAGACTGATAAGAGAGACTGATAAGAGACTACATATAGAGCAGAGACTGATAAGAGACTATATATAGAGCAGAGACTGATAAGAGACTATATATAGAGCAGAGACTGATAAGAGACTATATATAGAGCAGAGACTGATAAGAGACTACATATAGAGCAGAGACTGATAAGAGACTACATATAGAGCAGAGACTGATAAGAGACTACATATAGAGCAGAGACTGATAAGAGACTATATAGAGCAGAGACTGATAAGAGATTACATATAGAGCAGAGACTGATAAGAGACTATATATAGAGCAGAGACTGATAAGAGACTATATATAGAGCAGAGACTGATAAGAGACTACATATAGAGAAGAGACTGATAAGAGACTATATAGAGAGCAGAGACTGATAAGAGACTACATATAGAGCAGAGACTGATAAGAGACTGATAAGAGACTACATATAGAGCAGAGACTGATAAGAGACTATATATAGAGCAGAGACTGATAAGAGACTATATAGAGAGCAGAGACTGATAAGAGACTACATATAGAGCAGAGACTGATAAGAGACTACATATAGAGCAGAGACTGATAAGAGACTATATATAGAGCAGAGACTGATAAGAGACTACATATAGAGCAGAGACTGATAAGAGACTACATATAGAGCAGAGACTGATAAGAGACTACATATAGAGCAGAGACTGATAAGAGACTACATATAGAGCAGAGACTGATAAGAGACTATATATAGAGCAGAGACTGATAAGAGACTGATAAGAGACTACATATAGAGCAGAGACTGATAAGAGACTATATATAGAGCAGAGACTGATAAGAGACTACATATAGAGCAGAGACTGATAAGAGACTACATATAGAGCAGAGACTGATAAGAGACTACATATAGCAGATACTGAGAGACTGATAAGAGACTACATATAGAGCAGAGACTGATAAGAGACTACATATAGAGCAGAGACTGATAAGAGACTACATATAGAGCAGAGACTGATAAGAGACTACATATAGAGCAGAGACTGATAAGAGACTACATATAGAGCAGAGACTGATAAGAGACTATATATAGAGCAGAGACTGATAAGAGACTGATAAGAGACTACATATAGAGCAGAGACTGATAAGAGATTACATATAGAGCAGAGACTGATAAGAGACTACATATAGAGCAGAGACTGATAAGAGACTACATATAGAGCAGAGACTGATAAGAGACTATATATAGAGCAGAGACTGATAAGAGACTATATATAGAGCAGAGACTGATAAGAGACTACATATAGAGCAGAGACTGATAAAAGACTACATATAGAGCAGAGACTGATAAGAGATTACATATAGAGCAGAGACTGATAAGAGACTATATATAGAGCAGAGACTGATAAGAGACTATATATAGAGCAGAGACTGATAAGAGACTGATAAGAGACTACATATAGAGCAGAGACTGATAAGAGACTATATATAGAGCAGAGACTGATAAGAGACTACATATAGAGCAGAGACTGATAAGAGACTACATATAGAGCAGAGACTGATAAGAGACTACATATAGAGCAGATACTGATAAGAGACTGATAAGAGACTACATATAGAGCAGAGACTGATAAGAGACTACATATAGAGCAGAGACTGATAAGAGACTATATATAGAGCAGAGACTGATAAGAGACTACATATAGAGCAGAGACTGATAAGAGACTACATATAGAGCAGAGACTGATAAGAGACTATATATAGAGCAGAGACTGATAAGAGACTGATAAGAGACTACATATAGAGCAGAGACTGATAAGAGATTACATATAGAGCAGAGACTGATAAGAGACTATATATAGAGCAGAGACTGATAAGAGACTACATATATAGCAGAGACTGATAAGAGACTACATATAGAGCAGAGACTGATAAGAGACTATATATAGAGCAGAGACTGATAAGAGACTACATATAGAGCAGAGACTGATAAGAGATTACATATAGAGCAGAGACTGATAAGAGACTATATATAGAGCAGAGACTGATAAGAGACTACATATATAGCAGAGACTGATAAGAGACTACATATAGAGCAGAGACTGATAAGAGACTACATATAGAGCAGAGACTGATAAGAGAGACTGATAAGAGACTACATATAGAGCAGAGACTGATAAGAGACTATATATAGAGCAGAGACTGATAAGAGACTATATATAGAGCAGAGACTGATAAGAGACTATATATATAGCAGAGACTGATAAGAGACTACATATAGAGCAGAGACTGATAAGAGACTACATATATAGCAGAGACTGATAAGAGACTACATATAGAGCAGAGACTGATAAGAGACTACATATATAGCAGAGACTGATAAGAGACTACATATAGAGCAGAGACTGATAAGAGACTATATATAGAGCAGAGACTGATAAGAGACTATATATAGAGCAGAGACTGATAAGAGACTATATATAGAGAAGAGACTGATAAGAGACTATATAGAGAGCAGAGACTGATAAGAGACTACATATAGAGCAGAGACTGATAAGAGACTGATAAGAGATTACATATAGAGCAGAGACTGATAAGAGACTATATATAGAGCAGAGACTGATAAGAGACTATATAGAGAGCAGAGACTGATAAGAGACTACATATAGAGCAGAGACTGATAAGAGACTACATATAGAGCAGAGACTGATAAGAGACTACATATAGAGCAGAGACTGATAAGAGACTACATATAGAGCAGAGACTGATAAGAGACTGATAAGAGATTACATATAGAGCAGAGACTGATAAGAGACTACATATAGAGCAGAGACTGATAAGAGACTGATAAGAGATTACATATAGAGCAGAGACTGATAAGAGACTATATATAGAGCAGAGACTGATAAGAGACTATATAGAGAGCAGAGACTGATAAGAGACAACATATAGAGCAGAGACTGATAAGAGACTACATATAGAGCAGAGACTGATAAGAGACTACATATAGAGCAGAGACTGATAAGAGACTGATAAGAGACTACATATAGAGCAGAGACTGATAAGAGACTGATAAGAGACTATATATAGAGCAGAGACTGATAAGAGACTACATATAGAGCAGAGACTGATAAGAGACTACATATAGAGCAGAGACTGATAAGAGACTACATATAGAGCAGAGACTGATAAGAGACTGATAAGAGACTACATATAGAGCAGAGACTGATAAGAGACTGATAAGAGACTACATATAGAGCAGAGACTGATAAGAGACTATATATAGAGCAGAGACTGATAAGAGACTATATATATAGCAGAGACTGATAAGAGACAACATATAGAGCAGAGACTGATAAGAGACTACATATAGAGCAGAGACTGATAAGAGACTACATATAGAGCAGAGACTGATAAGAGACTGATAAGAGACTACATATAGAGCAGAGACTGATAAGAGACTGATAAGAGACTATATATAGAGCAGAGACTGATAAGAGACTACATATAGAGCAGAGACTGATAAGAGACTACATATAGAGCAGAGACTGATAAGAGACTACATATAGAGCAGAGACTGATAAGAGACTGATAAGAGACTACATATAGAGCAGAGACTGATAAGAGACTGATAAGAGACTACATATAGAGCAGAGACTGATAAGAGACTATATATAGAGCAGAGACTGATAAGAGACTATATATATAGCAGAGACTGATAAGAGACTATATAGAGAGCAGAGACTGATAAGAGACTACATATAGAGCAGAGACTGATAAGAGACTACATATAGAGCAGAGACTGATAAGAGACTACATATAGAGCAGAGACTGATAAGAGACTACATATAGAGCAGAGACTGATAAGAGACTACATATAGAGCAGAGACTGATAAGAGATTACATATAGAGCAGAGACTGATAAGAGACTATATAAGAGCAGAGACTGATAAGAGACTATATATAGAGCAGAGACTGATAAGAGACTGATAAGAGACTACATATAGAGCAGAGACTGATAAGAGACTATATATAGAGCAGAGACTGATAAGAGACTACGTATAGAGCAGAGACTGATAAGAGACTACATATAGAGCAGAGACTGATAAGAGACTATATATAGAGCAGAGACTGATAAGAGACTATATATAGAGCAGAGACTGATAAGAGACTACATATAGAGCAGAGACTGATAAAAGACTACATATAGAGCAGAGACTGATAAGAGATTACATATAGAGCAGAGACTGATAAGAGACTATATATAGAGCAGAGACTGATAAGAGACTATATATAGAGCAGAGACTGATAAGAGACTACATTGCAGAGACTGATAAGAGACTACATATAGAGCAGAGACTGATAAGAGACTACATATAGAGCAGAGACTGATAAGAGACTACATATAGAGCAGAGACTGATAAGAGACTACATATAGAGCAGAGACTGATAAGAGACTACATATAGAGCAGAGACTGATAAGAGACTACATATAGAGCAGAGACTGATAAGAGACTACATATAGAGCAGAGACTGATAAGAGACTATATATAGAGCAGAGACTGATAAGAGACTGATAAGAGACTACATATAGAGCAGAGACTGATAAGAGACTATATATAGAGCAGAGACTGATAAGAGACTACATATAGAGCAGAGACTGATAAGAGACTACATATAGAGCAGAGACTGATAAGAGACTACATATAGAGCAGAGACTGATAAGAGACTATATATAGAGCAGAGACTGATAAGAGACTACATATAGAGCAGAGACTGATAAGAGACTACATATAGAGCAGAGACTGATAAGAGACTACATATAGAGCAGAGACTGATAAGAGACTACATATAGAGCAGAGACTGATAAGAGACTACATATAGAGCAGAGACTGATAAGAGACTGATAAGAGACTACATATAGAGCAGAGACTGATAAGAGACTATATATAGAGCAGAGACTGATAAGAGACTACATATAGAGCAGAGACTGATAAGAGACTACATATAGAGCAGAGACTGATAAGAGACTACATATAGAGCAGAGACTGATAAGAGACTGATAAGAGACTACATATAGAGCAGAGACTGATAAGAGACTACATATAGAGCAGAGACTGATAAGAGACTATATATAGAGCAGAGACTGATAAGAGACTACATATAGAGCAGAGACTGATAAGAGACTACATATAGAGCAGAGACTGATAAGAGACTACATATAGAGCAGAGACTGATAAGAGACTGATAAGAGACTACATATAGAGCAGAGACTGATAAGAGACTACATATAGAGCAGAGACTGATAAGAGACTACATATAGAGCAGAGACTGATAAGAGACTACATATAGAGCAGAGACTGATAAGAGACTACATATAGAGCAGAGACTGATAAGAGACTACATATAGAGCAGAGACTGATAAGAGACTACATATAGAGCAGAGACTGATAAGAGACTACATATAGAGCAGAGACTGATAAGAGACTATATATAGAGCAGAGACTGATAAGAGACTACATATATAGCAGAGACTGATAAGAGACTACATATAGAGCAGAGACTGATAAGAGACTACATATAGAGCAGAGACTGATAAGAGACTGATAAGAGACTACATATAGAGCAGAGACTGATAAGAGACTATATATAGAGCAGAGACTGATAAGAGACTACATATAGAGCAGAGACTGATAAGAGACTATATATAGAGCAGAGACTGATAAGAGACTACATATAGAGCAGAGACTGATAAGAGACTACATATAGAGCAGAGACTGATAAGAGACTACATATAGAGCAGAGACTGATAAGAGACTACATATAGAGCAGAGACTGATAAGAGATTACATATAGAGCAGAGACTGATAAGAGACTATATATAGAGCAGAGACTGATAAGAGACTATATATAGAGCAGAGACTGATAAGAGACTATATATAGAGCAGAGACTGATAAGAGACTATATATAGAGCAGAGACTGATAAGAGACTACATATAGAGCAGAGACTGATAAGAGACTGATAAGAGATTACATATAGAGCAGAGACTGATAAGAGACTATATATAGAGCAGAGACTGATAAGAGACTATATATAGAGCAGAGACTGATAAGAGACTACATATAGAGCAGAGACTGATAAGAGACTACATATAGAGCAGAGACTGATAAGAGACTACATATAGAGCAGAGACTGATAAGAGACTACATATAGAGCAGAGACTGATAAGAGACTGATAAGAGACTACATATAGAGCAGAGACTGATAAGAGACTACATATAGAGCAGAGACTGGTAGAGACTGATAAGAGACTACATATAGAGCAGAGACTGATAAGAGACTATATATAGAGCAGAGACTGATAAGAGACTATATATAGAGCAGAGACTGATAAGAGACTACATATAGAGCAGAGACTGATAAGAGACTACATATAGAGCAGAGACTGATAAGAGACTACATATAGAGCAGAGACTGATAAGAGACTGATAAGAGACTACATATAGAGCAGGAGACTGATAAGAGACTATATATAGAGCAGAGACTGATAAGAGACTACATATAGAGCAGAGACTGATAAGAGACTACATATAGAGCAGAGACTGATAAGAGACTACATATAGAGCAGAGACTGATAAGAGACTGATAAGAGACTACATATAGAGCAGAGACTGATAAGAGACTGATAAGAACTACATATAGAGCAGAGACTGATAAGAGACTATATATAGAGCAGAGACTGATAAGAGACTATATATAGAGCAGAGACTGATAAGAGACTACATATAGAGCAGAGACTGATAAGAGACTACATATAGAGCAGAGACTGATAAGAGACTACATATAGAGCAGAGACTGATAAGAGACTGATAAGAGACTACATATAGAGCAGAGACTGATAAGAGACTGATAAGAGACTATATATAGAGCAGAGACTGATAAGAGACTACATATAGAGCAGAGACTGATAAGAGACTACATATAGAGCAGAGACTGATAAGAGACTACATATAGAGCAGAGACTGATAAGAGACTGATAAGAGACTACATATAGAGCAGAGACTGATAAGAGACTGATAAGAGACTACATATAGAGCAGAGACTGATAAGAGACTATATATAGAGCAGAGACTGATAAGAGACTATATATATAGCAGAGACTGATAAGAGACTATATAGAGAGCAGAGACTGATAAGAGACTACATATAGAGCAGAGACTGATAAGAGACTACATATATAGCAGAGACTGATAAGAGACTACATATAGAGCAGAGACTGATAAGAGACTACATATAGAGCAGAGACTGATAAGAGACTACATATAGAGCAGAGACTGATAAGAGATTACATATAGAGCAGAGACTGATAAGAGACTATATATAGAGCAGAGACTGATAAGAGACTATATATAGAGCAGAGACTGATAAGAGACTGATAAGAGACTACATATAGAGCAGAGACTGATAAGAGACTATATATAGAGCAGAGACTGATAAGAGACTACATATAGAGCAGAGACTGATAAGAGACTACATATAGAGCAGAGACTGATAAGAGACTATATATAGAGCAGAGACTGATAAGAGACTATATATAGAGCAGAGACTGATAAGAGACTACATATAGAGCAGAGACTGATAAAACTACATATAGAGCAGAGACTGATAAGAGACTACATATAGAGCAGAGACTGATAAGAGACTATATATAGAGCAGAGACTGATAAGAGACTATATATAGAGCAGAGACTGATAAGAGACTGATAAGAGACTACATATAGAGCAGAGACTGATAAGAGACTATATATAGAGCAGAGACTGATAAGAGACTACATATAGAGCAGAGACTGATAAGAGACTACATATAGAGCAGAGACTGATAAGAGACTACATATAGAGCAGATACTGATAAGAGACTGATAAGAGACTACATATAGAGCAGAGACTGATAAGAGACTACATATAGAGCAGAGACTGATAAGAGACTATATATAGAGCAGAGACTGATAAGAGACTACATATAGAGCAGAGACTGATAAGAGACTACATATAGAGCAGAGACTGATAAGAGACTATATATAGAGCAGAGACTGATAAGAGACTGATAAGAGACTACATATAGAGCAGAGACTGATAAGAGATTACATATAGAGCAGAGACTGATAAGAGACTATATATAGAGCAGAGACTGATAAGAGACTACATATATAGCAGAGACTGATAAGAGACTACATATAGAGCAGAGACTGATAAGAGACTATATATAGAGCAGAGACTGATAAGAGTCTACATATAGAGCAGAGACTGATAAGAGATTACATATAGAGCAGAGACTGATAAGAGACTATATATAGAGCAGAGACTGATAAGAGACTACATATATAGCAGAGACTGATAAGAGACTACATATAGAGCAGAGACTGATAAGAGACTACATATAGAGCAGAGACTGATAAGAGAGACTGATAAGAGACTACATATAGAGCAGAGACTGATAAGAGACTATATATAGAGCAGAGACTGATAAGAGACTATATATAGAGCAGAGACTGATAAGAGACTATATATATAGCAGAGACTGATAAGAGACTACATATAGAGCAGAGACTGATAAGAGACTACATATATAGCAGAGACTGATAAGAGACTACATATAGAGCAGAGACTGATAAGAGACTATATATAGAGCAGAGACTGATAAGAGATTACATATAGAGCAGAGACTGATAAGAGACTATATATAGAGCAGAGACTGATAAGAGACTATATATAGAGCAGAGACTGATAAGAGACTATATATAGAGAAGAGACTGATAAGAGACTATATAGAGAGCAGAGACTGATAAGAGACTACATATAGAGCAGAGACTGATAAGAGACTGATAAGAGATTACATATAGAGCAGAGACTGATAAGAGACTATATATAGAGCAGAGACTGATAAGAGACTATATAGAGAGCAGAGACTGATAAGAGACTACATATAGAGCAGAGACTGATAAGAGACTACATATAGAGCAGAGACTGATAAGAGACTACATATAGAGCAGAGACTGATAAGAGACTACATATAGAGCAGAGACTGATAAGAGACTGATAAGAGATTACATATAGAGCAGAGACTGATAAGAGACTACATATAGAGCAGAGACTGATAAGAGACTGATAAGAGATTACATATAGAGCAGAGACTGATAAGAGACTATATATAGAGCAGAGACTGATAAGAGACTATATAGAGAGCAGAGACTGATAAGAGACAACATATAGAGCAGAGACTGATAAGAGACTACATATAGAGCAGAGACTGATAAGAGACTACATATAGAGCAGAGACTGATAAGAGACTGATAAGAGACTACATATAGAGCAGAGACTGATAAGAGACTGATAAGAGACTATATATAGAGCAGAGACTGATAAGAGACTACATATAGAGCAGAGACTGATAAGAGACTACATATAGAGCAGAGACTGATAAGAGACTACATATAGAGCAGAGACTGATAAGAGACTGATAAGAGACTACATATAGAGCAGAGACTGATAAGAGACTGATAAGAGACTACATATAGAGCAGAGACTGATAAGAGACTATATATAGAGAGCAGAGACTGATAAGATACTATATATATAGCAGAGACTGATAAGAGACTATATAGAGAGCAGAGACTGATAAGAGACTACATATAGAGCAGAGACTGATAAGAGACTACATATATAGCAGAGACTGATAAGAGACTACATATAGAGCAGAGACTGATAAGAGACTACATATAGAGCAGAGACTGATAAGAGACTACATATAGAACAGAGACTGATAAGAAATTACATATAGAGCAGAGACTGATAAGAGACTATATATAGAGCAGAGACTGATAAGAGACTATATATAGAGCAGAGACTGATAAGAGACTGATAAGAGACTACATATAGAGCAGAGACTGATAAGAGACTATATATAGAGCAGAGACTGATAAGAGACTACATATAGAGCAGAGACTGATAAGAGACTACATATAGAGCAGAGACTGATAAGAGACTACATATAGAGCAGAACGACTGATAAGAGACTACATATAGAGCAGAGACTGATAAGAGACTACATATAGAGCAGAGACTGATAAAGAGACTATATATAGAGCAGAGACTGATAAGAGACTACATATAGAGCAGAGACTGATAAGAGACTACATATAGAGCAGAGACTGATAAGAGACTATATATAGAGCAGAGACTGATAAGAGACTGATAAGAGACTACATATAGAGCAGAGACTGATAAGAGACTACATATAGAGCAGAGACTGATAAGAGACTACATATAGAGCAGAGACTGATAAGAGACTACATATAGAGCAGAGACTGATAAGAGACTACATATAGAGCAGAGACTGATAAGAGACTGATAAGAGACTACATATAGAGCAGAGACTGATAAGAGACTACATATAGAGCAGAGACTGATAAGAGACTATATATAGAGCAGAGACTGATAAGAGACTACATATAGAGCAGAGACTGATAAGAGACTACATATAGAGCAGAGACTGATAAGAGACTATATATAGAGCAGAGACTGATAAGAGACTGATAAGAGACTACATATAGAGCAGAGACTGATAAGAGATTACATATAGAGCAGAGACTGATAAGAGACTATATATAGAGCAGAGACTGATAAGAGACTACATATATAGCAGAGACTGATAAGAGACTACATATAGAGCAGAGACTGATAAGAGACTATATATAGAGCAGAGACTGATAAGAGACTACATATAGAGCAGAGACTGATAAGAGATTACATATAGAGCAGAGACTGATAAGAGACTATATATAGAGCAGAGACTGATAAGAGACTACATATATAGCAGAGACTGATAAGAGACTACATATAGAGCAGAGACTGATAAGAGACTACATATAGAGCAGAGACTGATAAGAGAGACTGATAAGAGACTACATATAGAGCAGAGACTGATAAGAGACTATATATAGAGCAGAGACTGATAAGAGACTATATATAGAGCAGAGACTGATAAGAGACTATATATATAGCAGAGACTGATAAGAGACTACATATAGAGCAGAGACTGATAAGAGACTACATATATAGCAGAGACTGATAAGAGACTACATATAGAGCAGAGACTGATAAGAGACTACATATAGAGCAGAGACTGATAAGAGATTACATATAGAGCAGAGACTGATAAGAGACTATATATAGAGCAGAGACTGATAAGAGACTGATAAGAGACTACATATAGAGCAGAGACTGATAAGAGATTACATATAGAGCAGAGACTGATAAGAGACTATATATAGAGCAGAGACTGATAAGAGACTACATATATAGCAGAGACTGATAAGAGACTACATATAGAGCAGAGACTGATAAGAGACTATATATAGAGCAGAGACTGATAAGAGACTGATAAGAGACTACATATAGAGCAGAGACTGATAAGAGATTACATATAGAGCAGAGACTGATAAGAGACTATATATAGAGCAGAGACTGATAAGAGACTACATATATAGCAGAGACTGATAAGAGACTACATATAGAGCAGAGACTGATAAGAGACTACATATATAGCAGAGACTGATAAGAGACTACATATAGAGCAGAGACTGATAAGAGACTATATATAGAGCAGAGACTGATAAGAGATTACATATAGAGCAGAGACTGATAAGAGACTATATATAGAGCAGAGACTGATAAGAGACTACATATAGAGCAGAGACTGATAAGAGACTACATATAGAGCAGAGACTGATAAGAGACTGATAAGAGACTATATATAGAGCAGAGACTGATAAGAGACTGATAAGAGACTACATATAGAGCAGAGACTGATAAGAGACTATATATAGAGCAGAGACTGATAAGAGACTGATAAGAGACTACATATAGAGCAGAGACTGATAAGAGACTACATATAGAGCAGAGACTGATAAGAGACTACATATAGAGCAGAGACTGATAAGAGACTACATATAGAGCAGAGACTGATAAGAGACTATATAGAGAGCAGAGACTGATAAGAGACTACATATAGAGCAGAGACTGATAAGAGACTACATATAGAGCAGAGACTGATAAGAGACTACATATAGAGCAGAGACTGATAAGAGACTACATATAGAGCAGAGACTTATAAGAGACTACATATAGAGCAGAGACTGATAAGAGACTATATAGAGAGCAGAGACTGATAAGAGACTGATAAGAGACTACATATAGAGCAGAGACTGATAAGAGACTACATATAGAGCAGAGACTGATAAGAGACTACATATAGAGCAGAGACTGATAAGAGACTGATAAGAGACTATATATAGCAGAGACTGATAAGAGACTACATATAGAGCAGAGACTGATAAGAGACTACATATATAGCAGAGACTGATAAGAGACTACATATAGAGCAGAGACTGATAAGAGACTATATATAGAGCAGAGACTGATAAGAGATTACATATAGAGCAGAGACTGATAAGAGACTATATATAGAGCAGAGACTGATAAGAGAATGATAAGAGACTACATATAGAGCAGAGACTGATAAGAGACTACATATAGAGCAGAGACTGATAAGAGACTACATATAGAGCAGAGACTGATAAGAGACTACATATAGAGCAGAGACTGATAAGTGACTACATATAGAGCAGAGACTGATAAGAGACTATATATAGAGCAGAGACTGATAAGAGACTGATAAGAGACTATATATAGAGCAGAGACTGATAAGAGACTACATATAGAGCAGAGACTGATAAGAGACTACATATAGAGCAGAGACTGATAAGAGACTATATATATAGCAGAGACTGATAAGAGACTACATATAGAGCAGAGACTGATAAGAGACTACATATAGAGCAGAGACTGATAAGAGACTACATATAGAGCAGAGACTTATAAGAGACTATATATAGAGCAGAGACTGATAAGAGACTACATATAGAGCAGAGACTGATAAGAGACTACATATAGAGCAGAGACTGATAAGAGACTACATATAGAGCAGAGACTGATAAGAGACTATATATAGAGCAGAGACTGATAAGAGACTACATATAGAGCAGAGACTGATAAGAGACTATATATAGAGCAGAGACTGATAAGAGACTACATATAGAGCAGAGACTGATAAGAGACTACATATAGAGCAGAGACTGATAAGAGACTACATATAGAGCAGAGACTGATAAGAGACTACATATAGAGCAGAGACTGATAAGAGACTATATATAGAGCAGAGACTGATAAGAGACTACATATAGAGCAGAGACTGATAAGAGACTACATATAGAGCAGAGACTGATAAGAGACTATATATAGAGCAGAGACTGATAAGAGACTACATATAGAGCAGAGACTGATAAGAGACTACATATAGAGCAGAGACTGATAAGAGACTATATATAGAGCAGAGACTGATAAGAGACTATATATAGAGCAGAGACTGATAAGAGACTATATATAGAGCAGAGACTGATAAGAGACTACATATAGAGCAGAGACTGATAAGAGACTACATATAGAGCAGAGACTGATAAGAGACTATATATAGAGCAGAGACTGATAAGAGACTATATATAGAGCAGAGACTGATAAGAGACTACATATAGAGCAGAGACTGATAAGAGACTATATATAGTGTGTGTGTGTGTGTGTGTGTGTGTGTGTGTGTGTGTGTGTGTGTGTGTGTGTGTGTGTGTGTGTGTGTGTGTGTGTGTGTGTGTGTGTGTGTGTGTGTGTGTGTGTGTGTGTGTGTGTGTGTGTGTGTGTGTGTGTGTGTGTGTGTGTGTGTGTGTGTGTGTTCTCCTTGCCTTTAAGGAACTCCCGACATGTCAACACCCTAGCTATATGTATATTATATTCTAGCATTGTTCTCTCCTCTCCTTCCTTCTCAGAAAACCAGTCTGGGTTCGGCTCCGACACAAAAACAAACCGTCAGAGAAAAAGTATGAACACAAATACTCCAGTTCAACCACGTGGAGATCATCTTGACAAGGCTGCTGGGCATTTTACCCGTCTGGAATTATGACTCTGTTGGCAAAGATCTGAAAGTAAATTTTAAAAAAGCAACAGTTGTACGTATATAACAGAGTTGTAACACTGAACAAAAATATGAACCGTAACAGGCAACAATTTCAAAGATTTTAGTTCCAGTTCATATGAGGAAATCAGTCAATTAAAATAAATAAATTAGGCCTTAATCTATGGATTTCACATGACTGGGAATACAGATATGCATCTGGTCACAGATACCTTTAAAAAAAGGTAGGGGCGTGGATCAGAAAACCAGTCAGTATCGGGTGTGACCACGATTTGCCTCATGCAGCATGACACATCTCCTTTGCATAGAGTTGATCTGGCTGTTGATTGTGGCCTGTGGAATGTTGTCCCACTCCTCTTTAATGGCTGTGCGAAGTTGCTGGATATTGGTGGGAACTGGAACACGCTGTCGTACACGTCGATCCAGAGCATCCCAAACATGCTCAATGGGTGACATGTCTGGTGAGTATGCAGGCCATTGAAGAACTGGGACATTTTCAGCTTCCAGGAATTGTGTACAGATCCTTGCGACATGGTGCCGTGCATTATCATGTTGAAACATGAGGTGATGGCGGAGGGTGAATGGCACAAAAATGGGCCTCAGGATCTCGTCACGGTGTCTCTGTGCATTCAAATTGCCATTGATAAAATGCACTTGTTTTCGTTGTCTGTAGCTTATGCCTGCCCATACCATAACCCCACCGCCACCATGGGGCACTCTGTTCACAAGGTTGACATCAGCAAACTGCTCGCCCACACGACTCCATACACGCTGTCTGCCATCTGCCCGGTACAGTTGAAACCGGGATTCATCTGTGAAGAGCACACTCCTCCATTGTGGCAGTGGCCATCGAAGGCGAGCATTTTCCCACTGTAGTCTGTTACGACGCCGAACTGCAGTCAGGTCGATTCCCTGGTGAGGACGACGAACACGCAGATGAGCTTCCCTGAGGCGGTTTCTGACAGATTGTGCAGAAATTCTTTGGTTGTGCAAACCCATAGTTTCAGCAGTTGTCTGGGTGGCTGGTCTCAGACGATCCCGCAGGTGAAGAAGCCGGATGTGGAGGTCTTGGGCTGGCGTGGTTACATGTGGTCTGCGATTGTGATGCCGGTTGGATGTACTGCCAAATTCTCTAAAACGACGTTGGAGGCGGCTTATGGTAGAGAAATTAACAATCAATTCTCTGGCAACAGCTCTGGTGAACATTACTGCAGTCATCATGCCAATTGCACGCTCCCTCAAAACTTGAGGCATCTGTGGCATTGTTTTGTGTGGCAAAACTGCACATTTTAGAGTGGCCTTTTATTGTCCCCAACACAAGGTGCACCTGTGTAATGATCATGCTGTTTCATCAGCTTCTTGATATGCCACACCTGTCAGGTGGATGGATTATATTGGCAAAGGAGAAATGCTCACTAACAGGGATGTAAACAAATGTGTGCACAACATTTTAGAGAAATCAGCTTTTTGTGTATTTGGAAAATGTCGGGGATCTTTTATTTCAGCTCATGAAACCTGGGACCAACACTTTACATGTTGCATTTATATTTTTGTTTAGTATATGTGTGCATTGAGTAAGTTTAACATTGTACTTTATAGATCTCAGTGGGGTTATTTTGAACTTAATGGGTCTCACGTTTAGAATGCACCAGATAAGTGAAACAGTTGTAAAGTGTAATCCTACTATACCTACATATACCACTATATCAATATAGTTACAATTAAGATACAGAATAATCCCACTACACCTGTCAATATAGTTACCATTAAGATACAGAATAATCCCACTATCCTCTGTAGCTCAGCTGGTAGAGCACGGCGCTTGTAACGCCAAGGTAGTGGGTTCGATCCCCGGGACCACCCATACACAAAAAAATTTATGCACGCATGACTGTAAGTCGCTTTGGATAAAAGCGTCTGCTAAATGGCATATTAAAATATAGTTACCATTAAGATACAGAATAATCCCACTATACCTGTCAATATAGTTACCATTAAAATACAGAATAATCCCACTATACCTGTCAATATAGTTACCATTAAGATACAGAATAATCCCACTATACCTGTCAATATAGTTACCATTAAGATACAGAATAATCCCACCATACCTGTCAATATAGTTACCATTAAGATACAGAATAATCCCACTATACCTGTCAATATAGTTACCATTAAGATACAGAATAATCCCACTATATCTGTCAATATAGTTACCATTAAAATACAGAATAATCCCACTATACCTGTCAATATAGTTACCATTAAGATACAGAATAATCCCACTATATCTGTCAATATAGTTACCATTAAAATACAGAATAATCCCACTATACTTGTCAATATAGTTACCATTATGATACAGAATAATCCCACTATACTTGTCAATATAGTTACCATTAAGATACAGAATAATCCCACTATACCTGTCAATATAGTTACCATTAAAATACAGAATAATCCCACTATACCTGTCAATATAGTTACCATTAAAATACAGAATAATCCCACTATACCTGTCAATATAGTTACCATTAAGATACAGAATAATCCCACTATACCTGTCAATATAGTTACCATTAAGATACAGAATAATCCCACTATACCTGTCAATATAATTACCATTAAGATACAGAATAATCCCACTATACCTGTCAATATAGTTACCATTAAAATACAGAATAATCCCACTATATCTGTCAATATAGTTACCATTAAAATACAGAATAATCCCACTATACCTGTCAATATAGTTACCATTAAAATACAGAATAATCCCACTATACCTGTCAATATAGTTACCATTAAAATACAGAATAATCCCACTATACCTGTCAATATAGTTACCATTAAGATACAGAATAATCCCACTATACCTGTCAATATAGTTACCATTAAGATACAGAATAATCCCACTATACCTGTCAATATAGTTACCATTATGATACAGAATAATCCCACTATACCTGTCAATATAGTTACCATTAAGATACAGAATAATCCCACTATACCTGTCAATATAGTTACCATTAAGATACAGAATAATCCCACTATACCTGTCAATATAGTTACCATTAAGATACAGAATAATCCCACTATACCTGTCAATATAGTTACCATTAAGATACAGAATAATCCCACTATACCTGTCAATATAGTTACCATTAAAATACAGAATAATCCCACTATACCTGTCAATATAGTTACCATTAAAATACAGAATAATCCCACTATACCTGTCAATATAGTTACCATTAAAATACAGAATAATCCCACTATACCTGTCAACATAGTTACCATTAAAATACAGAATAATCCCACTATACCTGTCAATATAGTTACCATTATGATACAGAATAATCCCCACTATACCTGTCAATATAGTTACCATTAAGATACAGAATAATCCCACTATACCTTGTCAATATAGTTACCATTAAAATACAGAATAATCCCACTATACCTGTCAATATAATTACCATTAAGATACAGAATAATCCCACTATACCTGTCAATATAGTTACCATTATGATACAGAATAATCCCACTATACCTGTCAATATAGTTACCATTAAGATACAGAATAATCCCACTATACCTGTCAATATAGTTACCATTAAAATACAGAATAATCCCACTATACCTGTCAATATAATTACCATTAAGATACAGAATAATCCCACTATACTTGTCAATATAGTTACCATTAAGATACAGAATAATCCCACTATATCTGTCAATATAGTTACCATTAAGATACAGAATAATCCCACTATACCTGTCAATATAATTACCATTAAGATACAGAATAATCCCACTATACCTGTCAATATAGTTACCATTAAGATACAGAATAATCCCACTATACCTGTCAATATAGTTACCATTATGATACAGAATAATCCCACTATACCTGTCAATATAGTTACCATTAAGATACAGAATAATCCCACTATACCTGTCAATATAGTTACCATTATGATACAGAATAATCCCACTATACCTGTCAATATAGTTACCATTAAGATACAGAATAATCCCACTATACCTGTCAATATAATTACCATTAAGATACAGAATAATCCCACTATACCTGTCAATATAATTACCATTAAGATACAGAATAATCCCACTATACCTGTCAATATAGTTACCATTATGATACAGAATAATCCCACTATACCTGTCAATATAGTTACCATTAAGATACAGAATAATCCCACTATACCTTGTCAATATAGTTACCATTAAAATACAGAATAATCCCACTATACCTGTCAATATAATTACCATTAAGATACAGAATAATCCCACTATACCTGTCAATATAGTTACCATTATGATACAGAATAATCCCACTATACCTGTCAATATAGTTACCATTAAAATACAGAATAATCCCACTATACCTGTCAATATAGTTACCATTAAAATACAGAATAATCCCACTATACCTGTCAATATAATTACCATTAAGATACAGAATAATCCCACTATACTTGTCAATATAGTTACCATTAAGATACAGAATAATCCCACTATATCTGTCAATATAGTTACCATTAAGATACAGAATAATCCCACTATACCTGTCAATATAGTTACCATTAAGATACAGAATAATCCCACTATACCTGTCAATATAGTTACCATTAAGATACAGAATAATCCCACTATACCTGTCAATATAGTTACCATTAAGATACAGAATAATCCCACTATATCTGTCAATATAGTTACCATTAAGATACAGAATAATCCCACTATACCTGTCAATATAGTTACCATTAAGATACAGAATAATCCCACTATACCTGTCAATATAGTTACCATTAAGATACAGAATAATCCCACTATACCTGTCAATATAGTTACCATTAAAATACAGAATAATCCCACTATACCTGTCAATATAGTTACCATTAAGATACAGAATAATCCCACTATACCTGTCAATATAGTTACCATTAAGATACAGAATAATCCCACTATACCTGTCAATATAGTTACCATTAAGATACAGAATAATCCCACTATACCTGTCAATATAATTACCATTAAGATACAGAATAATCCCACTATACCTGTCAATATAGTTACCATTAAGATACAGAATAATCCCACTATACCTGTCAATATAGTTACCATTAAAATACAGAATAATCCCACTATACCTGTCAATATAGTTACCATTAAGATACAGAATAATCCCACTATACCTGTCAATATAGTTACCATTAAGATACAGAATAATCCCACTATACCTGTCAATATAGTTACCATTAAGATACAGAATAATCCCACTATATCTGTCAATATAGTTACCATTAAAATACAGAATAATCCCACTATACCTGTCAATATAGTTACCATTAAGATACAGAATAATCCCACTATACCTGTCAATATAGTTACCATTAAGATACAGAATAATCCCACTATACCTGTCAATATAGTTACCATTAAGATACAGAATAATCCCACTATACCTGTCAATATAGTTACCATTAAGATACAGAATAATCCCACTATACCTGTCAATATGGTCCTAGGGGCCCTGGTCACAAAAGTAGTGCACTATGTAGGGAATAGAGTGCCATTTGGAACGCACAGCTAGAGGTCAGCCAGAGTTCAAGGGTCAAGGTTCAACACAAAGACAGAGCGTGTGTGTGTGTGTGTTTGTGTGTGTGTGTGTGTGTGTGTGTGTGTGTGTGTGTGTGTGTCTCGGTCAGAGTGAGATATCATCCAGCTGGATATGGTTATGATGCAGCCAGGGGAGGTGTGTGTGTTTGTTTGTGTGTGTTTGTGTGTGTGTGTTTGTGTGTGTGTGTGTGTGTGTTTGTGTGTGTTTGTGTGTGTGTGTGTTTGTGTGTGTTTGTGTGTGTGTGTGTGTGTGGGCACAGGCTGGTCTCATAAACTAGAAGTAACATAGTAAGCAAAAATCTGTGATACTCAAATGAGTACGATTGGTACGGTTACATAAGACAGAAGGTTCCTTAAGGCAAAAAGAGGGTGGTTGGTCGGGGTTGGATGATGTAGGCGTATGACCCACAGGTTGCGTGTTTGAATCTCATCATGGACAACTTTAGCATTTTATCTAATTAGCAACTTGGTAACTACTTCTTACTTTTTAGCTACTTTGCAAAGACTTAGCATGTTAGCTAACCCTTCCCCTAATCCTATCCCTAACCCTTTAACCTAACTCCTAACCCTAACCTTAACCTTAACCCTAACCTTAACCCCTAGCCTAGGTCACGTTAGCCACCTAGTCACCTAGCTAACGTTAGCCACAACAAATTGGAATTTGTAAAATGTTATACGTATTACAAATTCGTAACATGTTGAAACGAATTGCAATTCGTAATATATCACATTAATTGTAATTCGTAACATATCATACGAAATGGATGATGGACATCCACAAATGAATACATACCATACCCACTGGTATAGCACACACCACCACAGCCCACAAGCTTTGGGGACCCCCGGAGGTCGGTCCCCCCCAAATACAGTGAGGGGAAAAAAAGTATTTGATCCCCGTGCTGATTTTGTACATTTGCCCACTGACAAAGAAATGATCAGTCTATAATTTTAATGGTAGCCCTCAGTGACTTTAAATAATATTTAAACACGACCACAGATGTTCTGGAAAGTTCTCTACTTTTGATAGATTTAAACAAACAATATTGGAATCACCATGGTCACCATGGTCACAACCATAAACTGTCAACTCCACCTGCCTGATAGATTAAGATAGAATATGAATTTTGTTTTAAATATGTTACATATAAATTGGGT